>NW_022146817.1:43827-137204 GCF_002938485.1 Sitophilus oryzae
GGAAGCTACGTATTACATTGTTAAGAATAAATAATGAACTATGAAGGGGACCCGCGAAGGGTTGGGCTCTCTCTAATAGTTAAATATAGATAATATGGCCAGTCCGACTCTGCGTCGATCCGTTCTGTAAATAATGGGGTATTCTGTAAAGTGTAAGGAAAAACGAAATTCTTTTATATACGAGCAATTCGTCGGCATGCTATAAATAGTTTAAATAACCATTACTTAATTTGTACAATAATTTCCATAATACCTAATCAGTCTTATATTTTAACGTTTTTCCACGTAATGATACATAATTTTCTATAAAATTTAAAAAAATGTTTCACATTTTATCACATTTCAATTGACGAATATGTGCCCTGTGCACGCAACTTACCGCTTGGCGCTTGACGTTAACGAGTACCTAATAACAAGGGACGTATGAAAAACGTATTTTTAAATATTGAAAGTCGAGCACTCGGGATTATTGAAATTAATCGGTTTTGCCCATCACTAATTTTTAGTAAGTATAGATATTTTAATAATTAAGGCTTAATATGTAAACATAATTTTACTTTGCTTAAATGGCGGCATTAGGTTTAATTTATGAAAATCAATCAGACTGTGTACATTATAGAATAGTAATTTCCTCGTCACAGGACACTAGATACATATGATCTCCTGTTTCGTCATCAATCTGGACAATCGGTACGACAAAAACGTGCTTTACCTCAGTAGCACACATGTACGAAATGACAAGTATACCTGGCTTAGTACTACTGTCCCGAAGTAAAAATGCCCTGAAAATAAAAGACTATATTAATAATGATCTAGCAAAAAATATAAACAAATTATAAGCAAAACTGTAATTTTTAAATGTTCCGACAGGAATGTTGGTAATAGAAGATAAGTAATGTTTCCGGAGAGACCGCGTATATGTCACCGGATTCTGGTTAGTTTTTCTATAGAAAGAGTTTTTTCTATATTTTCCTTTCAAAATAAGACTAATTTCTTCTTATTCTTTCTTTCTACACATGTTTATTATTATTGTTTATTGTGTTATATTTTTGTTGCATCCATCCAGCCGAAACCGCTTTACCAATCTTGATGATTCTTTTTAAATAAAAGGTATATATGTGTAGATTTGTTATGAAGTATTTTATAGTGCTTAATGGCTATTTCTTTGTGTAAAACGACTAAATACTCAAACATACCTGAAAAACACCTACACAGAATAATTCCAGAAATAAATTATTTGTCATTGCCAGTGGTGTGTCGCTAGATTATATATTACGTTTTAGATATTTTAGAGTGAGTTCAAGCCGCCAGCTTTACATACATAAATATTAGCACAAAGGTTCGTTTAAACGACAATAGTGAATTAGCTACACAAAGCGATTTTAGGAAATTCATCCCTTTAGAGCGTAAAGTTATCTCGAAGAGTTTGTTGTATGAAAATTCCTTACCATTTGGTCTAGAAGAATGAAACCTACAAAAAGAATTCAGGAAGAAATTCTTTGAAATTCATCAACCAAAAGCGTGGTGCTAGTAAAAATTCTATGTAAAACTGGTGACCCTCTGGATTTAGATAAATCAAAATTGGCACAAAGGTAAAGCGAATTAATGAAATTTATACCCTTAGGGAGCAGAATAGGGACTGAAAGTTTGCTGTACGAAATGCAATATCATAACATTATAAACCTGACAGTATAAAATTCCATACAAGGGTTTTATTTCAGTGATACCAACGAAACAGACCTCTCTACTCATCCAAAGAATAAAAAATAACCCATAAAGAGAGTATTAGTGCTCTTAATAAATAAAAAAAAATATGAAAAAATAAAAAACATCTATATGCTAACTAGCTCTCTATAAAGAAAAAAAAAAAAAAGAATTAAAAAAATCATTTTAAATCAATGCATACACGATTCGAGGTGTAACGCGAACGTAGTCACGAGAAAAAGCTAGTAATATATTAAATTGTTTTATTTTAACTCCACACTTTCATTGAAAAGGAATTTTGTAATCTGCCACTATATTAGTTAAAACTAAGAAACCCATATCAAATTTAAGTTCTTAAGTGATTTGACTTATACCTCTTTACAAAATCTGAACACATTTTTAAAAGAAAAAAGTTTTATAATATTTGTAGATTGACTACAAGTTGTATAATATAAATTTCTACGATCGGTCTACCTAGTGGTCTGCAGCATCGCCTCGTGGTGCAAACGTGGGCCAGTTAATCTGTGACGTGACGCACAACAGCCAAGAAAACAGAAGCGTGGCTAAGAATTTAAAAAAAAAAAAAAAAAAAAATTTAGATACAGTAGTAGGTAATAAAAGTTTTGTGTTTAAATGGGTTTGCCTTTAACAGGCAAAAAGTTATATCGTAAAATGTAACTTTCCGTAAGAATAATTTATCTATCATTGATCATGATCTGTCATCATGTTAACCTGATATTTGTTTTTCTTGAGGTTTTTGGTTTGCTTGTTTTACTTGGATTGGTGCGATCGCATAATTATTATTGATAATGTTTTATTTAATTTTTTTTTTTTTTTTTTTTTTTTTTATTTTATTAAAAAATCTGTTGTTTTTGTTAAGTCTGTTATTTAAACATATGTATGTAATACAATCTACATTAACACTAATCATATCTTTACGTTTTTATTCATCATTTCAATGCCCCCACAGTTGCAGAATTCGAAGACTCTGGAATTATGTATTTAATACTAAATTGTTTATCTGGGATTTTGTTTAATTAGGCTTTATTTATTATTAATTTTAATAAAACTAAAAAAAAAAAAAAAAAAAAAATTTGGAAAATATATTTAATATAATTATTATAATATGTACAGGTGGCGCGCCTCCTCATAATGCGGAAGCTACAAGGAACGGTAGTTTATACTGAAATGAAATTTTGGCAGCATATGTAGGTTAAGGAAAGCATTTTTTATAAATATATAGATTCATACAGGGTGTCCCCAAAAAGCCAGCACATCAGCAGGTTTTTCATGGAACACCCCATATTAATTGATTTTCGCATTCTAGGAAAAAATAAAAGTGAGTTTTATTAAAGAAGCATATACCTAAAATCTAAGGATTTTGACATATTTCACATTTTGTGAAAATGAAGAGTAAATTTCAAATTTCGATAACAGCTACCTAAATTTAGTTGACTTTGTATAGCCTGGATATTTAATTACGGTAACTATTGTATGTTAAAACAAATTGGAAATTTGATCTGAAAGAGGACAGGTGAGACACACAGGAACATTAGTCACTTTTAAGTTAAAAGTTCTTTGTTTTAAATGGAACACCCAGTATATTTTTTCCTGAGATCAATGGGGATTTATATATCTCAAAATATTATTAAGGCTGCTTACCCCTCAGGCAAAAGATTCCAGATATTTTACATCTCCTTTTATGATCTTGCGTCAGATATAGAGTAGATCTTTAATATTCGATAAAATCTAGGTGACTATGTGATATACCTTTTGTTAATTTACCAAAAATTAAAGATCAGAGCAAAAATCCTCAACGGTAATAAAAAGATACACGTTTAAAACACATACTTTTAATCACCTAGATTTTATCAAATAATAAAGATCTACTCAGATCAAATCATGTAAAATGAAAATATCTAGGGAAAATCTTGTTTGAGGGGTAGGCAAACCTTAATAGTATTTTGAAGAGACATGAATTTCTCCATTGAATATCCAAGAATAATATACTGTATGTTCCATTTAAAATAAGAGTAACATGCTTTTAAAGGCAACCAATGTTCAATATTAATTTTGTCTCAATTCTGTATATAACTTCTTGGACCAAGTTTTAATTTGATTCTAAAGTACAACAGTTAATTTAATTGGTATATTAGGCTATACCGGATAAATTCCAATTCAGAAAAAAAAAAAAAAAAATTGTTCTTTATTCTAGAAATGTTAAATATGTCAAAACCATACATTTTAGTCATATACTTCTTTATAAACTCACCTTTAATTTTCTCCCAAAACTGTGCAATCAGTTAATATATAGGTGTTCCATTACAAAAAAAAACACAACTTTGATATGTAACTTTTTTTTAGAACACGCTGTAAAACGCTCTATATTTTTAAAAAGTGCTCTGAATTAACCTACATAGGCTCACAAAATTGCATTTCAATACAAACTGTCGTTCTCCTTGGAGCCTCCTCGGCGTATGAGAGGCGCCACCCTGTATACCGGGTGCCTCTCAAAAGTGACTCACCCCTATAACTTTTTTATTTTTTTAGATAAAAACAAAAACACGAGATTTGGTATGCTAGTATATGACATAAATTAGAATTGATTGACGTATTCAATTGTTTTCGGTCACTTCCTGTTTCACCGGAAATGACTACTTTTGATTTTTAAATGACACCCTCGGTATTTTTTACTCTATTCGATAGAGTAAAAAAAGTAGAAAACGATACTCTGAATAAAATGATATATCAAATGTCAACTTTTAACATTTTTGCTTAAAAAATCGTATTTTCAATTTCAATCTAGAGTGCTCTAATAAAAACACTATATTTTAATCAATGAGCCTTGGAAGATTTGATCATCTAATGTTTTTAGTGTCTTGTCCCGGCCGGTTAAAAAACGCCCAAATCCTAATTCATTATTTAATAATGTTTGAATTGTTATATTATACCTAGTACCCCTAATTATTATTATATAGTTTTTAATATCATCTGTTTTTTTTTCAGGTAAGGCAATCAGTTAATCAACATCATCAACTTAAAGGGTAATGTAGAAAATTATAAATGCATTTAAGTTACTGTTAAGCAATACAATTTATTTTAATGATTTGTATGATTAAAGTTTTAATCATTATTAATATACAATTAACATAACTACTCCCTCCGTATACCTCCGGCTCCCCTGTCAATATTACAGCGAAGTTGTAAATAGTTTTTTAATGGTCTGGGTATGCTGAATACACATGCGAAATTTTAACAATTTTGGACAAGCCAATTTTAAGTAATTTAAGAAAAACTACATCTATTTTTATAACTAAAGAGGTACCAATGCAAAACCAGAGGACAGAATGTACGGACAAAAAGTTATTACTCTTCAAACTACTGAAAAAATATGTAGGTAGCGCCCCCTAGAATTAGGAGTCAAACTGACATCAAAATTTGAATCAAATCAAATTTCTCATGTCCAAAAACTCTCAGCTACCAATTTGCATCCAAATGTGGATGTTACTTCAGATATTATTTAGAGAAAATTGAAATAAAAAAGCATTTTAGGACATACATTTAGACGAACTTTTTTATTTATTTTTATCTGCAGAATATGCTGCCAAAGTTTCCTGAATACAATTCGGACCACCCTGTATAATTTTATCAGAGTTGTAAGTGTGCAGAAATTTTAGTCGAAAAATTATATTTCAGTATATTCAGTATAAATTATGAAATTATAATATTTATGAAATAGAAATTTTATGACAAATTTACTGGGCCAAAAATATACAAGGTGCGGCAATAGTGAGTGGGACATCTGTAGCTCCTAGAATAAGAAACTTGGGAATTTTGTTTAAGTGTAAACCTGAAGTATGTACAAGGATATATTTCAGGAAAATATTTTAACTTCTATAGGGTGGCTCAAAAAAGTTTGAGTTTATCGAGATGATTTTATAAATGGAACACTCTGTATATTATTTAATTTTTGGCTTCTTTTCAGATCACTTTACATAATCCTAAGATATGAATAAATATATTTCGATAGTTTCAGAGCTGTTAATAAATAAATAAAAAATATATATCTTTCAACCTTCATTAAAAAAAAATATTACAAATACAAGAACTGTCCTCAAATCAAAACTATAATAGATATTTAATTTAGATGGCCTAAACTTACTTTGCAATAAATATCGTAATCTTAAATCATACAAGATGTTCAAAATTCTACGCCAAACTTTCTAAAATATAAACTAATATTTCTTTTTTTTTAAATGGAACACTCTGTATATTTTTTTACATGGAGAATTAAAAAATGAACATTTTTCATATTTAAAATATACAACATTTTTAATGGTTTAAAAGATACATGCAGTATTATTTCATATGGCTCTCTCAACGGTAAAATACGAGAGAAAAATTATTAGGTGATTTTGATAAAAATTTACTATGAAAAATGCCATAAAATATAAAACCGCGAATATCTGCTAAACCGTTAAAAATTTTGAAATGCTATAAATACAAAAAATGTTTATTTTTTAACTAATTTCGATTAAAAAAAACGAAGAAAAATTATTTTATATTTTAAAGTTTGGCGTAAAATTTTGAACATCCTGTATGATTTACGATTACCATATTTACAGCAAGTAGTACAGAGCATGTCAAGTAAATACTTTTTCAGTTTTGATTTCAGGACAGTTCTTGTATTTTTAATATTTTTTTAAGAAAGGCTGAAAAATGTATATTTTTTATTTATTTATTAATATCTCTGAACCTATTGAAATATATTTACTCATATCTTAGGATTATGTAAAGTGATTTGAAAGGAAGCCAAAAATACAAGAATATACAGGGCGTTCTATTTAAAAAAATCATCCCTATCCACTCACACTTTTTTGAGCCACTCTATAGAAGTTAAAATATGTTCCTGAAATATATCCTAGAACATACTTTAGATTTGCACTTAAACAAAATTTCCAATTTTTTTTATTCTAGGAGCTACAGATGCCTAACGCACTTTTGCGGGACCCTGTATAGTATTCTCTTTAAAACTAATATTTTAGTGTAAACATATATTTTATTCATACTGTTAATCAATAAACATGTAATATTCTAATGGCTTTACAACTAATGCCAGCATATTGGATAAAACGTATCGAAACTCTAGGAAAACGAATATGATATTTTTTTGAAGACACTGTATATAAAAATATCGCCCTATACAGTAACCCAAAAACTTATAAAACCGACTTGTTTTCTTTGGCCATCCCCTTAAAACAATTACAAGAAACCACATTAACGCGGTCATTAATAAAAGACTGGTCGGGTGACTCTTCCGCACAGTCAGCGTTTACGAAATTAGCTCCAGTCATATAATTTCTGGACTAGAGCTAAAGTGTTTCAATTACTCCTTCCTAATTGTAATGGGTTCGGGAATATATAGCGTAAGAATAGATTACCTGCCGTAATGTACCTTGGCTTCCATTTCGTTTATCTTTCGGTTGCCGCTAGAGTTGACTCAGGTTTAGGTTTTTCTGCCTATTAAAGATTAACCCAAGGGTAAGCTGGGCTTATATTATTTTTTTTGTCTTAAAGTTAGATAAGGTATACAATAACTGCTGGAAAAGAGGTTTTATAGAACCAATTAAACATTCCAAATAGCGGTATAGTCTGTCCAATGTTACACAGAAAACAGTATATTGTTTTATTTGGAGTACAAATGACTTTGTGAGAAAACCGTCATATAGCCGAGGCACAAACACTAATTTTTACTCCGAATAGAACATGCTATTTTTTTTCAAACAACACAAATAATTTTTTTAACAATTTCAAACGTTCCAAATAATATAAAAAGATTTAGTTTACTATACCTTGTCATATAATGACATATATACCTTATACAGAGTGTCCCAGGCTGAGCGTTCATTAGAAGTTTCTAGAGAACTACAACATCTAGCTCGGAGGTTTTTTGTTAGTTTCACAATGAGATCTATCGATTAAAAATATTGTCAATATGGCGGCACTTCCGGAAATACCGGATGTTGACAGAAACTTTCTTATTTTAAAGGGGTGCCCCCATTTTTTATTGCATACTTCAATTCTCTGTAAAATTCTATGAATATTGATGTCAAACACTCTATACCTAACATTAAGCGTTTTTGAGAAAAAAAAAAATTAAAATTTTTGAACGAAAAAAACTGCCTGTCAAAAATATGTGTATAGCCTAAACGTCAAATTTAGTGATTACCACAGCCACTGTGCCATAAAGAGAAAACATGTGGCTATTTACTTCAAAAATTAAATTGTTCGAATGTCATATAGTAATGGCCGCAGCTGTCATAGAATTGAGCTTTTAAAAAATTATTATAAATCATTTTTTTCAAATGGAAACCCACTTTTTTTATTTCACTAGTGAAAAGGTTTTTCAATTCGTTACTTTTTGACCATACATGTTCCTATACCTAAAATAAATCATTTTTAAGTTATTTAAGATTTAGTTTTAAAGCGTATATTTTTCTTGATATTAACTAGTAGTGGGAACTATCGAATGAATACTATCGAAACATTCGATAGTTGCAATTCATTCGAATAATTCGATAGCTAGTAAGAAAACATTCGTCGAAAACTATTCGAATAAAAATTATCGAATAGATGCGTCATCTGCCTTGAAATATTGTATTCTAGTAATTCGGCAGCAAAAATCATTCATTTATCAAATTCATTTATTGGTCAGGATCGATTTTAATAAAATATAAACTGGATTTTAGTTGTCGCCCGGCGATGTAGGTTTCTTTCCTAGAAACCCGACAACGGTCGGTGGCAATGCTATAAAAGGAGCCGGCATCTTTGATTTTTTGCGGAGTCAAATAAAGATAAGGACACATTATTTTTTTTATTGAGGTGCTAGTATTTACACAGAAAATATATTATGAAGGGCGCTGTTGCCATATATTCGTATTAGTTGGTATTAACAAAGAATATTATTCTTTAGCATTAGTTAGTTAGGGATAGTATATCTATATATGTTTTGCATTTTTTTATTAATATTCTGTTGTTACACTGCAATAATACTTTTTATTTTGGATGTAGGAAAATGGTTTTTAATGTTTTTAAGCAAAGACTGGTTTAATAAATAATAATAACAGTAATAATTTGTTATACCTATTAACAACAAAATTTACAATCATTTGATAATATAAACATTTGTTTTAAGTAGTAGCAAAATATAAACAATAAATAGGAAGTCAAAAGTATTTATATTAGATCCTATTTAAAAATAATATAGTCTCTAAATGGCAACGTTGGTTTGGTTTATTAAATAATAATAATTACAGAACTAATTTGTTATATTAACAACAAATTTTAAAATCATGAAATATAAACATTTATTAATTTTAAGCATGCAGTGTAATAATGGAAGGAAAATATAAATAAAAAATTACAAATCAAAATTATTTATATTACTTTATATTATTATTTAAAAATAATATTTACTTTTGCTGGCATTTACTTTAAAACATAAATGAAATATTTCTTCGCAAAAAACTACATGTAAGAGAATTAGCATAAACAAAATACAAACATTGTTAACTTTTTTTTTAAATTGGCACGTGTAAAACTTTCAATTTAATTTTCTTACCCCAAAATTTGAGTTCGACAACACAATTTACTTAACCACATTACTTAAATATGATTATTAAGTTCAACTAATTCATATTATTAAAACATCTAAAATACAAATATGTATTTTTAAAATTAATTGTAAGTTCATCTCATCTCTGTTAAAAATTGCTACTTCTCAAAATTTCCCTTTAAAAAAATGCAATCTAACCTAACCATAATATACCATATAAAATTAAATAATTGAAAGATCGGGCTACGGAAAATCACACAAATTTTCGGAAAAATTTTGACCACTTCGCACACAATCAGTTAAAAAAAACTACTATTTTAGTATTTTAAATATTTTAATAAACGCAAAAATAGCATAGTATTTACAAGGCGAAGTTATAAAAATTTGGAAGAACTAATAATGCACTGACGCACACAAAAATCAAACGAATACTAAATTTCATTTATCAAAAGCATTCGATAGTCGTGGCGCAACGATTACCATTTAGTCGTACGGCGAGGTTGTCACATATGCTTTAGTAGACAAATGAATGAATGATTTTATTCGAATAAAACCATTCGATAGTTGAAATCATTCATTCAGTAACCATTCGATAGTCTAATTCATTCGATAGTTCCTATCGCTAATATTAACCAGTAGCCTATGACTTTAAACGTCAAGTGATGTAAAACAATAGATCTGGCCATGTCATATTGTGACGCTTTGTTCAAAAAGCTGCATCATTTCCGAGTCAACTTTGCGCTGTTTTTTTTTCGATCATACGGAATATTATTAATAATATCAACTTTAGATATCATTAAAGAACAAAAATACGAGATATATTTTTATAAATACACTTTTTAAACTCTTAAGGCAGGCAGTATTTATAATATAGGAAATTCAAATAATTCGTTTACTGACAGATGGAAATAAATTGTCTGACCGTTTGACACTTAATGTCAAAGGAAGCTAGATAAAACCAAAAAAATATACGTTTTCAAACTCAATCTTAAATAACTTAAAAACGATTTATTTTAGTTATAGGAACATGTATAGTTAAACAGTAACGAATTGAAAAACCTTTTCATTACCCAAGTAGCATTTTCACGACTTGCGACCACATGTTTACTAATCACAACGTTGGATTAGTTACAAAAAATAGTTAGCTCCCTACCTTGGGTATTAAAATAAATTTAAACGTTTTTATAACGTTGGGCCGACGTTGGACTAGTACTACAGCAAAGTAGAAGCTTCTGCGACGTCGAATAAACGTTGTCTTGTAACCTTTTTTGCTTAAGTGATCTTTAGGTGATTTGGACAACGTAGTTACAACGTTGGATAATATAGAGTTTTCCGACGTCAGTTTCAGGACCTATTCCAACGTTATGCAAACGTCGTCTGTTTTACTAATTCCAACGTTGTTTAGATTTCCTTATTCTTACGTTGGTAGGACGTAGAGTCACTACCTTTTTGCAACTGTATTGAACCATAACCTTAAATCTTAAATTTTCAATTCATTGTTCTGTTCAGTCAGACAGTTCAGTGCTGTTTTTGTTTTTATAAAAAAAAAACTTAATTAAAATGGGACATAAGAAAGGTACATATAAAACTAAATTTAAATATACATCGACATATATTACCGACACTTCCTCGTTTATTTAGATTATAGAGGGCGGCACAAGCTAGACTCTAGAATGACTAAATTAGGCAATCTTGCGACTAGTATACTACCTGTTAAGGCCGAACTGCGACTTTATTAGTCCAGTATGCGACTACTCGAACTACTCCATCTTAATCTCCAAAACAACAAAGTTAAAGCCGCCATGTTGTTAAATAAGAAAATGTTTCGTTCTTAAAATAGCAATTCCTGCTTTTTGAATACATTAACTTGAAATATTTGACCCTAAAAAATACGCGGAAACAATTTTTTCGAATGCGAATAAATTATTCTCATTTTACTAAAAAAAAAATTCAAGAAAATTTTTAAAACTTCTTTAATTTCAAGGCCCATTAGTATTTTTTAAAGTAGAAACAATACATTTATCAATAAAGTTGTTTGCGTTTAACTTTTTACCTTGGGTAACGAGTTACAGAGTCGGTTAAAGTGTTTCAATAATTATGATCTTCAAACATCCTCCACACTTAAATACTTTTGTTTTGTTTTCCTTCACTGCCATCTGACATATGTCTCTAACTAAATTATAAATATAATATTTTTACTATAATTATCCCAATTTAGGATAAAACGCGACTTAGACGCCATATTAGTTTTGTATTTCTGTGAATTAGGATTTTAAACAACGTTGCAGTTTGTACTAAATTAGGCTTCTAGCCAACGTCGGTATCCAACGTCGTTTCGACCCAAAAATTATTCTCCAAACCAGTGCAGACTAGGGTTGGCATGAGGTTGTGCCGACGTTGCGCCCCGACGTTTGGTCGCGTGACACAACGTTGTCCCGACGTCCAAATGCTGCTTGGGTAGTGAAATAAAAAAATGGGTTTCCATTTGAAAAAAATGATTTATGATAATTTTTTAATCTTAACATTTGAACAATTTAATTTTTGAAATAGATAGCCACATATCTTCTCTTTATGTCACAGTGGCTGTGGTAATGACTAAATTTGACTTTTAGGCTATACCATTTCTTTGACAGGTTGTTTTTTTTTTGTCCTGATATTTTAAATATTTTTTTTCTCAAAAACGGTTAATGTTAGGTATAGAGTCTTTGACATCAATATTCATAGAATATTACAGAGAATTTAAGTATGTAATAAAAAATGGGGGCTTCCGTTTAAAATAAGAAAGTTGTAGTCAACTTCCGGGATTTCTGGAAGTGCCGCCATATTGAAAATATTTTTAATCGATAGATCTCGTTGTAAAACAATGATGTACAAAAAATCTCCGATCTAGATATTATGGTTCTCTAGAAACTTCTAAAGCACGCGCAGCCTGGAACACCCTGTATATCGATAAATTATGGTTACGGCTCGTTGAATCTGACACTTTGTCACTTTAATAATATATTTTCGTACTTTTATGCTTAGGCGTAAAAGTGCTTTACTTTTATGCCTAGACTTTAAAATGACTTTCATATTGTCAATCACGTCGCAAAAATTAATACTTTTGTAACGTTTGAAAAAAAATGTAATAAATCCCACAATTGTAGAAAATACTGCTGCATTTTGCCTCTAAAATGGTACTAGGCCACATGTGGTAGCTTTTCTTTTTATCAATTTGTAGATCTTCAAAATAGTTAAATATGCTTGATTTTATACGAAAATAGTGAACAAGTGTGGTGGTGATTCTCACAATTTGTGTCAGAGAATATTCAGATTTAAATTTAAATGAAAATCATTAATACAAATTGTAGCACATTTGCTGCGAGTAGGCACTGAGTTGAGAAAGAATAACTTAGCTAATACGTTAATTGTGTGTCATATGTTTACAAAAATTTAAGTACTAAGTTAATCAATGTTGTAGTTTTTTTTCTTTTTATATGTTTTTTTTCAGTGTAGACTTTAATAGTAACATATCTATCTGCAGAAAAGATTGGACATTAAAAAAGTCCTCTTAATAAATTTTTCACTTGATGTACCACAATCGTACCACCAAACAAAACTAGCGGTCCACTGGAACAAACATACTTACTCCATCTATGTAATCGTAGAGTGAGCTAAAAACGCAAAGTAGGGTACTAGATAAAATAAAATAGTATACAGAGTAAGTAAGGTATACAAGTAAAAAGTACACAATAAGTAAATATAGTATATAAGTAAAACGGCCTTAACCACTTTGGTACTCAAGTGCGACTTCTGCGTTTTGTTTGTCGGATGCAGCAAAGTCGGCCTGATGCCGGGAATACATTTCTAAAACCGATCCTTAGATTGTTTGTCAGATTGAAGGATGCAGCAAAGTCGGCCTGATGCCGGGAATACATTTCTAAAACCGGTCCTTAGATGGTTGTTTTCTGTCTCGGTCTGATGAACTTAATGCAGGAAATAGCACACTGAAAGGGTTAGTCTTTTTACTTCTCTCTATACTATTTATTTTGTATAGTACCCTATTTTGCGCTTTTAGCTCCATCTACGGTTACGTAGATGCATGTCATTAATTAAACAAAGGTTGAACCTGTATTTAACGTTTTAATGAAATAAAATAAAATGATTGATGATGCCCTTTAAAACTAGTATTATGCTTATTATTCCTTTAGCGCTACAATACAGGGTGGGTTTTGGCTGTGATTACGACCAATGTTTCCAGTTTCCTTTCGGTCTATCATTACTTGTGTGCATAAATCGTCTCTGGCGTTGTCTCGCCATCTAATTGGTGGTCACCCCAAACTATCGTCTATTTGTCTCTTTCTTAGTGAGTTTTTCTCAAAGAACAGTTGGAGGATACGTTCTTCTGGTTCTCGATGTATAGTAATCCTGGCCAGCTTGCCAGATATAACATAATAATCGAATTGTAACATCATTTTGGAACAAAATTTTCCTAAAAAAATCTGTTACATACTCGATAATTGGTAAACATAACATAATTTGGTAACCTTTCGTAATTTATGTGTTTATTAATCATGGAATATATTTTCATGATAATAAATATATTAATTTAAGGTAGTTAATGCAAAATGACTCAAACAATTTAACTAATATAGCTCAAGGGCAGGGCTCAGTTTTGTATCAGTAGTAAATATCAAATTTTCTCGCAAGTTTAAAGAAATGGCAGATTCTAGAGCAATAAATATTCGCGACGAATCAATTAATTTCGATAATGAAGCAGTTACAATAAAACGATTTAAAAAGGTGGGAAGACGAAAAACCAGACCCCAACATTATAAAACTGAGTGGGAAAATATGTTTAAACGGCTGGTTAAAGAAACAAAAAATAGGATCCAAATTTGTTGCTGTCATTATAACTGGAACAACTTTCGTTGCACATCATCAATGACACCATACGTTGTCTTATGGAGTTTGCTGGTGGTCGTATTATGATGTGCAACGAAAGTTATTTTAATTTCCCTATATGGTATATTTTTCCTATATAGAAGGATGTGATTAATAAGTGATAATCATTTAAGTGATTATCGCTTGGTGGCCATATTGTAATTGTCATTTTTTGAAATATTAATTCAGAAGTCATTTCTGTCAGTTCCACAACATATCCCGTCAATTCTTATTACAAAATGGCAAAAGAGAGATTTGGTAAAATTTTGTTGCCTCAAGTTGACGATGCTATTAAAAATGTGAAGGCAAGAAATATCGAGCGTTCAGACAAATATGTATGGAAGCAGTTTACTGAGTTTTGTCTAATGGTTCAAGTTTTCACTATAACAATTGCAGTTTTGTTATTAATAATAATTATTATAATAAAAATGTTTAAGATAAGAAGGATATATGTACTTTATTTCGTTGTATAATCTTTTGAATGCAACTCGATGTTTCGGGATTACCCTTTGGGATTACTATATTATATTGCGATACCGGCAACACTACTCCTCCTTCAGAGTCGTAGCGTTGCCGGGTAACTCATTTCGTGTCAGGTAAAAGTAATATTCGGTAATCCCGAAACATCTTGTGGTATTACATTCGAGAATTCCTTCACAGGCAAATGTATCGCTTGTAACATAATTTTTTGATAAATTCGATAATTTTGTCTACATTGATCCATTATTTCATATTCGACACCTGGCAACGCTAATCCTGACCATTCTAGTCTAAGCCTTTCGATTTCTTGGATAATACCCGACAACACATTTTAATAAAGATATAGAAACACGAATTTTCAAACTGTTAAACATCCTTTAGGGTTAGATCTTCTGTAAAACTCTTATGTAGCTCCATTATTCCGATAAACTTCCGAAGTGTGTCGCTTCGTTTAGAAAACTATGTCGTCTGTTTCTTGTAAACGGCCTCGGTCTGGAGATGGAGGGCCGGTGCCATAACTTCCGGTTCCGTGTGTGGAATATTAAAGATGCGTTTGCGCAAGCTGCAGGATTATCACTGTATATAATGCTTCGCTAAAAGGAAAAGGAATGAAAAAAGGGCATTTCGAAGGATTGCTTCTAGATTGAGATAAGATAGTATTGTTAGTCATTATACAGCATGTCCTCAGATTTTCTAGATTGGATTAAACTACGTTCCTTAACCATTTTTTTTATAAATACTACACATACTAAATAGTCTAAGAGCTAGCAACGTTTTCGAGAAAGTATTTTAAGACGTCTGTCTTAAACTATGCTCTCTGGAACAGCATGCGGCCCGTCTGGCTGTCGATACCCGTTGCGTTCACTACTGTGCATCGGAAGAAGATCCTATATATACATATATTTTTTAATTTAGTCCTATAAATTCTAGTATTGAATATAAATCGAACATTTGTCTTCATAGCGTAGTACGTAGAGTACAATCTGTTGTTTTCTGTAGAGCGTCCATAGAGTACGAGAGACGCCACCCTGCAGTTTTCTCTCTCAAAAATAATCAAAACACGAAAATTTTTCTAAAACAGGCATTTAAACTGACATAACTAACATTTTCACAGATATAACATTTAAAGATACTATTGTCAGTCATTATACAGTATGTCCCCGGATTGATTTTTATTATTGATATTTTGAGAAAATGCATTCTTCATAAAATGTTTTGCATGTTCTAGAATCGTTAACTTTGGTTTTATTATCCACGCTATGGTAATACAATTTCGATTTCATTTTTTGATAGATTATTGATTTGATAGAATTTTAATTAACGTCATATTTTTTGCTGTTTTAAAATCTTGATGAAGCACAAAATTTATTTAGTTCAATGCTACTATGGGTGATAATAGTTATCTGATGATTTAGCAACAGCAAAAAATATAACATTAATCAATATTAATAATAGCCATCTATCAAAGAATTAAATTGTAATTATATTACCATAGAAACGCCTTTTGATATGTAGAACTTTTTTTTATTTTCTCAAACGGCATGGAAATTTAGAAAAGTATAAACGGGATTAATCATTTTCGATCAAGCAAAAACTTTTTTGAATTATTATTGACATTTTTATCAAAATGTCAATAATAAAAAAATAAAATGTGTTTCCTCCTGAAAAGACAATCCAGAGATATACTGTATATATAGATACCATTTTCTTAAAATAGCAAATAGGAAAGCCTTTTCGTTAAAAAAGAAAATAAAAATTATGGATTTGGATTTTTCAATTTTTTTATTTTTAAGTAGATAGTAGTTGCATGTTGTCTCTTTGAGATACTTTCGCCTAGTAACTATGTTTTCCATTTTGTTAAAAAAATGATGATTTATAGCAAAGTTCTGAAGAAAATTAATGTTTGAGAGAGAAAATCGCAAATTGAGTCTGTAATGTAATTATATTTTTTTTTTTCGAGATAATTTTTAATTATCTTAAAATCGATAAGCCCTTCAATTTTGAAGAGATGACACTAAAATCATTATTTATAGCAATAAATATTAAAGCAGAGCTAAAGTTTTGCTTTTGCTATTTAAACCATTTTTAGTTCAATATTTTAGATTTAAATATTGAACGAAAACAAGGGAAATGTTTAATTGATAGTAATTAAATAGCAAGTCTTATTATTTCCTGAACCAATAGATATTTACATAAAAATTTGACGATATATTTTTAAAACTAACATAGATTTAGCTACAACAGTATTCAGATATTTTTCATATTGCTTATATACGCATAAAATATTCAATACAATATAGTCTATATATTTCAAAGTAAATATCTTTGAAATATACCTTTCGTGTTTGTTCGAAATACACAAATTCTTGTGTGTTGTTCGGTTCATCTATAACCGGATATATCTTTGAAGTACGGAAAGCTTTACTTTATAAAAAAAATAGTTCACTTGAAATCTATTTTAGAATATGTTTCCGGAACTTGAAAATATCTCAACTGCTTCCTTCTTTCAAATATTGAGTAGTAGTGTATTTATTTTATATTCTAACGATAACTTGTTGTTTCCAATATATTTTTAGATTTCGAGACAAAAAGAATTCGAAAATAAGAATTATTTTCACAGACTGTCGAAAATGTTGTTAAACAAAGCTTTTAATTATTGTTATTTTTATTGTTAACATAAGTTCTTACGCTTGTGAGAGTTTCTGTATTGACATTGTATTGCAAATTTCTAGTGCTCAAATATATAGAGAGGTGACGTCAGTGGTAAATAGCACAAATATTAGCGAGGCCAATAAATCCATCCAATAAAACTCCCTTTATAAAGGGCTCACGTCAGATTACAACCCTTCGCATGTCCTGTTGATGATCGTCAGCCAAAACGTATGAAACGATCGGACAGGCGAACACAAAACATGTTAAGAATTATTTTTCTAATAGAAAATGTTGTCGATACGGAGTTTTTAGTTTTGAAAGAGGTTCATATTACGTCAATCAAAATCTTCCTAAATATTCCTAATGCAGAATGTTTTTTTAATTACAGTGACGAAAATAACTAAAAATATTAAGTTTCAACACACACAATGTTATTCCTTCATTCTCAAACAACGAAAAATAAGAAAAGTCAAAAACGCTATAGAGCAAATATCATGCAGTGATCAAGTATCTCTAACGCTATTAAGAAGTATCTTGACAAGATAACGAATTGCTAGAGAGACTCATTGATGCTTTAGTCACAGAAAGAGTATCTCTCTGAATAATGCTATATCTGTATGAAAGGAACAGAAAATATCAGGCAAATAGCTAAAGAGCATCACATGAGAACTGTTTTTAAGTGTAGGCCTACTATAAGAAGCTTCTTAACTTGAACAAACCGGATATATAGAGGTAAAAGAAAAGGTGCATCTATACCAGATACTTTGTGAATGCGGGAAATCATACATTGGAGTCCCTATACCGGGTGCGTCTCAAAAGTGGCTCACCCCTAAAACTTTTTTAGTTTTCCAAATAAAAGAACGAGATTTGGTATGTTAGTATATGACCACATGACATAAATTAGGACTGATTGACGTATTTAATCCTTTTCGGTCACTGTCTGTTTTACCGGAAATGACTAAAACTTTTGATTTTTAAATGGTACCCTCGATATTTTTTTTTACTTTATTCGATAGAAAATATCACTCTGAATAGAAGGACATATCATATATGTCTACTTTTGACATGTTTGCTGGAAACAAAATTGTATTTTAAATTTCAATTTTGGGTGCCATGGCTGTGTTACAAACACTAATTTTTAATCAAGGGACTTTGGAAAAATATATTTGATTGTCTAGTGTTCTTAGTGTCTGGTTCTGGCCGGTTAAAAGATGCCCAAACAATATTTTCAATCATATCTCAATTTTTTCAAATAGAACGAGGGTAGCTCATTAGCATATTTGGAAAAAGCATTTTTTACGAATACTTTCGTATCACAAACTTGGTATTTCGAGTCAAATTGTCGTTATGAATCGCATATTATAATGTCAAATAAACCATATTCGAAAATGTAAAAAGTTGTGTGATATGTCATTCTATTCAGAGCATCATTTTCCATCGAATAAAGTAACAAAATACCGAGGGTGCCATTTAAAAATCAAAGGATGTAGTCATTTCCGCAAAAACAGGAAGTGACCGCAAACAATCATTGAAAAATAAATGTGAGATGAAACGAAGTGAAATGAAACTTCTTCTTACTTCCCTCTGCCCGTCTGTCCTTCTGAGGACTCCATTCTGGTACTTCTCTCCACGTGCCGAGTTTGGTTCGAATCGACCCATAATTAAGAAAAATCCTGATGATTTGTTCCGTTTAGAAGCATCGGTTCGAAACGTCGAGAACGTCGTCCTGTAGTCCGGCCCCAATTATGCCGCAATCTAGCCACATTACTAGCACATTACTAACCGCAATCTAGCCAATAATGCCACATTTTTCTTCAGTATCAAATCCTTAATCCCACCCTAATGAAGATATAAACGAAACCTCGAACCTCGTATTCAACTTTGCAGGGTGGAACCGTGTGCACCATCGCTCACATAGCCTACCCACCAAATTTGGTCGCGAACGGACAATATCAACTTTTGACGTTTCTTATGCCAAAACTAACTGTCACAGTGACACGTATCGTACACGGTCAAGTTCAAAAAAAAATTATTTACTAAGGTTTTAATTGGAGACACGGGTTTCTAAAAAATGTTTCTTATACATATTATTGGGTAAATGAATTTGTAGACAATATGAGATGCCCGGTAGCGTAGAGGTACAGCTCTCGTCGGGTTGTGGGCAGGTTTCGGAAAACTACATGTTACTTTTAAAAACAACATAAACTACATTACATGTAGTTAATGTAGTTTATGTAGAGGGTGTAGTTTATGTAACCTATGTATGTGACTTTCAAATATCAACGGTTTGAGGTGAGGTTATAATTTATAATACGTTAAAGCTTAAAAAACACAATGTATTTAAGAAAACAGAAGAAATATGGCTTTAAATATAATATTCACACATCATATTATTTAGACCCCTCATACAAAGTAAAATTATTCATGATATTAATAATAGTATATTAACGTAGTTTTCATGTAGTTAATGAACGGGAAAAGACGTAGTTTATGAAGAAAAACTACACGTAGTTAATCATATAAATTATGTCTCAATTAACTACTTCCGAACCCTGGTTGTGGGTTCCAATCCTACAGCCGGCAGTTCATCAGCTTACTATTTAAAATAAAATAAAAATAGTTTGGGTACCTAGGTCGACTCAGCCTTAAATGAGTACTTGGGATTCCCAATCCTGAGGTAATAATAGGCGGTTGAAGCGTAGTGCTAGCCACATTACGGTCCTTGTATACCGAACGGCTCTAGCACGGCAAGCTGTACCTTGCTACTCCCAAGGCGTTAAACGCTAATGTACGGGAGCTATTAATATATAATTTGTTATATATACTAACTATTATATTAACTATTAATGTTTAATTTCAAAGTAGTTTATTTTATTTTACAAAGAAATAAGTTGATACATTTGAAACGCATAATTAATAATATTTAAATTTTGAGTGACTTCAAAATAATGTGAAAAAAAAACTGTATGAAACTGAAAAAATCTAATCTTGGTTAATTAACTTTAATCTTAATTTTTTCTGCAGTACTAAAATGTATTATTTACCTATCGTGTGATGTTATTTAACAGATGCTCCAGTTTTTGGTACCATATACGAGATGGTATACAACTTTATTTGTGGCTAATACAACTCTCTGGTAAACTGTGTCTCTGGCGGTCTCTGTGCACCGAATATTAACTGTAAACTATGTTCTGGGTCAACACTTAATTTTCCCTCGAGTTTTCCTCCACATAATTAAAAAAAAACACGAAACACAAGTAACAACACAGTCCAAAATGCAAAATATTTATCATTTCTATTTGATATAATTTGGCACAAAATTATAACCTATAATTTGGCAACCCTCAAAAATCTTAAGTCGAGTTCATATGCATAGGCGTCCCGTTTGTCGTTCATCGTTGCGTCAAACCAATAATATTGAAATATGATCTGTCATTTTTGAAATAAACCAATAAAATTGGTTAAAAACAACAAGAAACGACGCATGACGTATTTATTTATAAACCCATCCATAGTTAACTTAAAAAATATTAGAAACTTTTTTTTGAAAACAGTGAAATAGATGGATTGGTATGGAAGTCATCTGCTTTTTTTCTGTCATCATCTGTCGAAATCTTACCTGAGAAAAAAAAAACAGTATAGTTTGACTTTTTATGATTTTTTTTCGGAGATAGAGCATAAATCGGACCTTTTTTAAACAATTTTAATTTTTACTAAGAAACTATTGGAGACGGCTTTTTATTCGATTTATTACATTCGGACGATTTTTTTTATTTGATTTATTGATGATGGAGTTTTCTAATGCTCGAAATGTCGTCAAAAGATGGGGCTTTCGAGTCCCATCTACATTCCGAGTTTCAACCTCTTAGTTCACATAGGGCTCGAGTTACGACACTCAAAGATCCAACTCAACTTGTCTTACCACTTTTTTTCTTGCTAGCTCATATGTCAAAGTCATGTCGTGTCACAGCCTTCAATTTTTACTCAATCTTTACTCATGATACAAAGAATACAAGGTATGATATTGCGCAGGTTGGTCACTACGTCACAGGTGATAAACGGCACCATTGGTCGGCAAGCTCTGCGCGCCAATTTCAAATTGTCAAACAGATTGTGTCATCTGTGAAATTTGATTGTGTCAAAATGTGAAAATAATTTTTCAAATGTCAAGCTCGATGTCAAAACATAACTTTTGGGGTTATGTCCTAATTCTTCCCTATTTTAGGTCTTTTTTATTAGTGGCAATTGGACAATATGGATATTTTTTTTGTATGGCGTATGACGTCACAGGTGGTATGCGCAAACTTAACGAAATTGGAGCCGCTATCGATCATACCTTGTTTTCTTTGTACCATGATCTTTACTCCCATCTCGCGTAAAGAGTTTTACTTCAAAATACTTAAACTGTTAAAATGTTTTTAGTTGGTCACTGTATATTGGAGCAACCTGATAAATACATATTTTTGCAAAATATTCTTATCTAAATGATTATTTTTACATTTTAACGCTACATAAACAAGAAACAGGAACCCTAGCAGCATAACGGGTAAAAGTAGATCCCGAAACTGATCATGATAGTGGTTAAGTTACTTCAACATAACTTGTATCAAGTCCAATAGACTTTTAAGCGCGAGAACAAATGTTATTTACTCCAAACTGGCACGGGAATACTTTAAAATTCTACCAAATTCTTCCATTTGTATTCTATACCGAATGCAACTATTTTATATTGTGTATTTGCGGAATTGGTCTCTACCAACTCATTTTAATGAATATCTAAACTACGGGCATAATAAAAATGTACATCTCCCTAATAAAATGGCTTTTACACGTAGGTACATAGAAGAAAATGAAATATAGGTGGAACATTGCGGGGTTAGTTTAAAATGCAGGAACTAATACAACTCTAGAATGGTATAATTCTTCGGCATCAGGCAGCCTGATATTTTATTTAGAGATCGATATGCTGTTCGGCTCGACAGTTTTACGTTTAATCTTGTGAAGCGGTTTAGATAAAATGTTTTATAACTATTACACTGTTATTTATTCATGGTTGTAAACGTATTCCATTTAATAAAATATTAAATTTATTTTTATTGGGATATTACGGAGATAAATGGAAGAGCAGAAGCATTGTCTTTCACAATTTCGCTTCACTCCAAAATTAGTGTTCGATTATTTATATTTATTTTTCTGATATATCCATAGGTAGGTATTTATTAAATTTATAGTGTATAAATTAAATGTAATTTTAATATTTTTTTCGCTTTTTTTTTGTTAGATAAAGGCATTATTATTATTTTTATATTCTCGATTTTATACCATGTTTCAGCATGTAGTAGTTTAGGCTTTCGCGGCCATCGTTTGAAGAAATTTGATTTTTCCGGTTATTAGACCGTCGCACAGTGGGGCCGATTGCCATTTTTGCGGCCAGAACCTTATAAAACAGAAGTTGCTTTTTCAAAAAGTTTTAATGACCATAGAATACAGAAAAGACCTAAATATTATATTCAAAGAACGCTAATAAACAGTGCTACACAAATCCCAGTCGCCCTGGCTAAGAAACAATTGCTCCACGTTGACAACAAGTCGAAACAGTTAATACGCCATTTAGAGAAATTCTGATCTCTGTTTCGATTGCAGTCTTAATCGTTTCGTTAAATTAATGTTTGTGTGTTTTGATTTCTCAAACACATGCTGCATATTTCTGGAGATATGTAATTTGTGTTTTACAGAAAATTATGATGTTTAGTATGAAAGATTCTTTAGGACGCTCAATTAAAGTGTACATTGTAAATTAACGAATAATGCGAAAACGTTGTTGCATAACAAGGTAGAACTTCTTTGTGCCTTGTTACGACTTCCAAATAGTAACATCATTTTGTTCTCTACATTTTTTCCTTCTAAAAAAAAAAACTTTTGCCACCAGGCGCCCCTTCTCACCCAACTAGCAAATATAGTTCCCAGTCCTTTTTAAAATGTCACTGCCCCTAAAGTATAGTTCCTGGGCCCACTCTGCCACTTAAAATGTTACTCTATAAGGGATAGTCACTTTGAAGTATATTTCGAGAGTGACCGGTTAGTGCCTACCTACAATAAAAGTGGAAAATAAACACCCCGATTGCAAGTCGCAAACATGTAATTTAAAGAAGTGGCTGGAACTACCCGAATCTTCAAATATGACACCATAAAAGACCAAAAACTTTATAGTAACTTTTCAAAGTAGCGGTTACTAACAAGTGCTACCATAATGCCTCCATTAAGTTTTTGTTACTTTATAGTAACAATTTAAGTTACGGGGTAGTCGCGGCCACGACACCTAGTTACTTCTAATTTATAGTAGCATTGAAAGTAGCAAAATGGTTACTGCTACCTTCCTAGGTCACTATAAAGTAGCCGTCGCTCATCCATTGCCACTAAAAAGTCACGGGGATCAAAAACGGCTACTTTATAGTGACTATAACTTAATATACCCTAATAAATGTACATGCCTCAGACTGCATCGTGTACTGCTCTGTTTTAGTGTTTGTTTACTAGCTTTTAAGCTTTATTAAAATTTTGTAAAATGCCTAAGGTGAATAAAAAGAAATTTAGGTATTCTAGTACTTTCTACCGAAGAATTAAACAAAAGGAATCACTGCGAGCCGAAGCATCAACATCAGAAACAAAAACTACATCTTTCTATAATCCTACCGATGAACATCATAAATCAGGTAGTGACTGTGATATTTTTGAAACTGCTTCTGAAGATGAGTGTAGTGTTAGTTTATCTGAAACTGAATCTCAGAGGAGAACTAATTTGGAAACCAACAACAATATAAAACAAGAGCTAAAAGAGTGGGCGTTAAAATACTCTATACCTCATGTAGCTCTGAACGATTTATTGAGGGTACTGAAAAACGAACTCGAACTTGAAGAATTGCCAAGGGATAGTAGAACTTTAATTGGAACACCAAGCTCTTGTCCCATAAGAGCCATGGGCGATGGCCAGTTTTGGTATAATGAAGTGCAAAAAAATGTATTGTCCCTTTTACAAATGTCTAAAGAAAGATATACGAAATCAGTATCCCTTATTTTAATATTGATGGATTGCCTCCTTTCAATAGCTCGCCTCTAGAGTTTTGGCCAATATTACTAAGAGTGCAAGAATTCCCACAAGAAAAACCGATGGTTGTTGCTATCTACTGTGGGCCAACGAAACCTCCTCTTCAAGAATTTCAAAGGAACTTCAAAGGACAAGGCGGAACGATATAGTGGCACCAATGGAATGTATAGTCGCCACCAGGGCCGTCGCTAGACTTTGGGCCGCCCGGTGCAAATTTTTAAATTGCCGCCCTTATATTATATATAATAAAAAAATAATTAAGTTAAAAAAATCTTTATTAAAAAATAGAAAATAGAAAGGTTAATGATAAATACACACATCCCATATGATCCTAAGAAATGGCCTCAAATTACCTTAGAAATGACAATCGATTAAATTTTATATGTAAAATTATATGAGGAATGTCATCGATCATAATTTCTGTTTTTTTTTCGATTATACGGGACTAGGATACTTACATAGAACACCTACATTTTCGCAAATTTTCACACACATTTTCACAAAGTCTAATTATAATGACAAATTCTCTATTTTTTTATAAACTATAGGGTGTGTCATTTCAATTAGCAGGGAAAATAACATTATATTTAGTTTCGACCCTATTACCAAGCAATTTTGACCGTCTATACCGGGTGTTTCTAAAAAGTGGCTCACTGCTATAACTTTTTTTAATTTTTCAGATAAAAAAACGAGATTTGGTACGTGAGTATATGACATAAATCAAGATTGATTGACGTATTCAATTGTTTTCGATCACGTCCTCTTTTACCGGAAATTACTACAACTTTTGATTTTTAAATGCCACCCTCCGTATTTTTTTACTTTATTTGATAGAAAATGGCACTTTGAATAGAATGAAATATCAGATGACATATTCGCATTTAGTTTATTTGAAATTGTAAAATGCGGTTCATAACGACAATTTGATTCGAAATACCAAGTTGAAAAAGAATCAATATAATCCAAAGAAGAAAAAATTCCAAAAAAAAATTCCAAATATGCTAATGAGTCGGCCTCGTTCCGTTTGAAAAATCGAGATATGATTAAAAATACGATTTGGGCATTTTTAACTGGCCAGGACAAGACACGAAAAACATTAAACGATCAAATCTATTTTTCCAATAAATTAAAAAAAATACCAGGGGTGCGATTTAAAAATCAAAAGTTGTACACACTTTTTACACACACTAAACAGTTGAATATGCCAATCAATCCTAATTTATGTCATATACTAATATACCAAATCTTGTTATTTCTTCTCTGAATATAAAAAAGTTATAGGGGTGAGCCACTTCTGACAAACATCCGATATACCAAGCAATTTAGACTATTTTATTATGTTAAAAATAAATAGAGAATAATTATAGTTAAAAATTGTTAGATTTTAAATACCACCCGGTATAGATTTATTATTATTATATATTATTATTACATAGATTATGGTTTTGTGTTATTGGAATAGTCTTACATATCCAATGAGCGAAAAAATGTACAGAACTGCATTTTCAAAAAGTAACTATAGCTATTTTTGTCTGTTATAGTATAACTTTGGTAGATATAAAAATATACTTCAACCCTGTTATGAAAAATATTAAATATTTTTAGAATGTGGCATCTATACTTTCAAAAATTAAAAAAATAAATAAATAAAAAAGTGCCTCCGACGGCCCTGCATAAGCTCCAATTAAGTGGCAATTTGGTGGCGCAGGGAACTTTCTTGGAAAAAATCACTTTATGGTTCCAAAAAATCGTTGACCATGTAGTTCCAAAAAAGTTATTGTTTCTATAAAGTCGCTTCTGGGTAGTTACAATTGCCACTTTATCAACCCGAAGATTTTAAAGGTCCAAACGGGTAGGGTTGGCCTAATATGTTATAGTTCCCGGTACTTTGTGGAATCATATGGAACTATAAAGTATTTTTCGGATTAAACGGCCATATTTTTTTCATGAATTTTTAGACGAACAGCCAAATGGCTCAAACATTATGCGTTTTTAAGCTAAATATACCTAGATTAAAGCTTCTTTCCTTAGTTATTTTGTTATTTCTGACGGTCGACTAATATTTTAAAGTTTGACCCCGGTTTCAAGCAAATTTTTATTATTTCTTAATCACTACATGAGTTTTTATTGCAAATAATATAATAATTTGAAATATTTTGAGAGGCGCTCGAAAATTTTGTTATATAAACCTACTATTTTATTCAGTAAAGTTGATTGCGTTCTGGAATTTACCTCAAAAAGGCGTTAAAATCGCACGGTAAATATCGAAAAAATAATAATGGCTTCCATAATTATTTTCCATCATGACATTTATTTTTATGAAATGTGAAATTGCTTGAAGAGGTCGCTGCAAATAAAGTTCAACTGTTTAACGAAAGTTCCATATGTCGGTAGATAACACTTGGCTGCCACGAACCCGCGACTAGGCAGCTTCGTACCGGATAAGTCGCATTCACCAGTAGGCTACTTTATAGTAACACATTATAGTAACTCTTTTAGTGGCAAAAACTACCCGAGACACTACCCGGACTACTACTCAAAATCTTTCCCCATTTTGGTCGCAGTTACGTAGCAGCTACGAATATACGACGTAGCCGCCGATGGTCACCGCCCACTTTGTAGTGGCTTTGATAGTAGCAGTTACGTATCTGCCACTATAAATGCTAGTTGGGCATTTAATATACAGTGTCCACAATAATGTTGGCTACATATGGGAAATATTTTTATTCATGGGATTTCCGAAAATTTTGTTTGGTGGATCGCTCCTACATGTTTAATAACCTAAAAAGTCATTATGACATCAGTCACGTGATCACTATCATGGCGGCAAATTCAAAAAAACCGCTATGAAAACGCGAAAAGTGGGGTTAGATGGCAAAATATCGTAAAAAGTTATTTGAAAAAAATATTTAGAATGATATTTTAAGGCTACCTGCAAAATTTGGAGCGGAAATAAGAAAAAGTAGAAAAAGGCATATTTTGAGTCCTGGCTCTTCTATAAAATATTTTTATACGGATTTTATTGCTGGATTAGCTCAAGTAACTTGATACTCAATGTGTAAAAGTAAAACAATTCAAAATTTCACATTGAAGTCATTTCCAGAGGATAAAATCAGAAAAGTCGATTTCGAAACGGTAATTTTTGTAGCCATGCCGTGTTTCTTGACAGTTTGTCAGGTTTCCAATAATTCAGTGGTGCATGCTATACTTTGAATATCAAGTTACTTGGGCTAATCCAGTAATAAATTCCATATAAAAAATTTTCATAGAAGAACCAGGCTTGGAGCCAGGGCTAAAAATATGATTTTTCCACTTTTTAGAATTGTCGCAAATTTTGTAGATAGCCTTAAAATATAATTTTAAACACTTTTTTCGAATAACTTTTTTCGATATTTGGATTTTTCGCAACCAAACCAAACCATCTAACCCCACTTTTCGGGTTTTCATAGCGGTTTTTTTAATTTGCCGCCATGACAGTCATTACGTGACTGATGTCATAATGACTTTTAAAGTTACTAAACATGCAGGAGCGATCCCCCATACAAAATTTTCGCATATCCTATAAATTAAAAAAAAACCATATATAGCCAACAGTATGGTAGACACTGTATAGGTAGACAAACAGGGTGAAATGTCGATTTTCGGTTATTTGCAGCTTAAAAACAGTTGAAGATAGTTTTGATCCACAAATAAAATAACAAATATAGGTGTTTCCACTAAAACCAAGAAGTTATCTGGCATAACTCAATTTTTGGGAAACCCTGTATACATTAAAATATCATCAAAAAATGGCTTCATGGCATCATTCAAAAATGGCATCAACAAAATCAATAATCGACGTGTCCGAGCGTTTTTTCGAAAAAAAGAACATTGATTTTTCTTAGATTCTCACTGTGAAAATAAATAAACAATAAAGGAACTCGTATCTATAGTTATTATTAGAAAAAAAACTTTTGCAACATCATTTGTAAGAGTTTATTAGCTTATACCTTGATTTATAAAGCCGAAAAAAACATTTACATAACATAAATATTTTTGGAACCGTAGAATTGCATTTTCAATCACTGTGCGTCGTCGTTAGAATTGCTTCCTAACGTTTCGCTAGCACGAGTGGCTAGCATCCTCAGAGGTGTGTTTGCTCAGACTGCTCACACTAGAACTAGACTAGTGTGAGCAGTCCTTTTTTACAAGATGTTTGGCATAGACATCTTGCACTTTCAGTTTTATTAAATAATGTGGACCTTGGGCTATTGAAATTGTAAAGGTTTTTTGCAACTACTGGCAACTTATGCTAGTATGATTTTTTTTCTGTCTGTATGTCTGTCACGAGAGCTCCGAAACCGCTGGATGTATTTTGATGAAATTTTCAGGGAGAATACTGTTGGGGCTTCTAAGAAGCCGAATGAAGTTTAGTTAAAATTCATCAACTTAAAATTTCAAAAAGTATGTAACTTTTGAACAATTGAACAAATCGTATCAATATGCGGTTTTTAGATTATAATAACACGCATTTTTTTCAATCATTTATGTTATAACCAAAAAAATTAGGAGTTTTTGTTCTCACGAAAACCTGTTTTTGACAGATTCCAATTATATTGCGCTCTGCTAGCAGTGCTAGCATACTAGGGAGGTGTGATGTCATGGATCCATTTATTTTAGATGCTGACCACACTTATGCTTATCCAAGCGTTTTCCCGAAAGAGTACCCGTTTTTTAAATAACAAATATTGTAATATTTGAGGGGCGTTTTCACCCTCTCGGAATTTCAAATTCGAGAAACCCCTCCTTATCGAACCTCTACACCCCACAGTCAATCCGTTTACCAAAAATCAGCTTTAAACGTCAAGCAATTTAAGCAGAATCGTGATTACACAATGGTCATATTTTATGAAACACCCTGTATAAATTTATAAAAAATCTTAGAATATGTGAAACAACAAAATAAAATATACGTGTTTAAGAGTTTTTCCGAAAAACTCACCGGTTTTTAAATAAAAAATATTTTAATATTTAATATGGGGATAGTTTCACCCCCTTAGAATTCGAGTTTCGAAAAATCCCTTCTTATCGAACCTCTACACCCTAAAGTCAATCTCTTTTCCAAAAATCAGCTTTTTAAGTCAAGCGCTTTAAGCAGGATCGTGATTAATCAATGACCAGATTTTTCGAAACACCCTGTATACATTTCTAAAAAATCTTAAAATATGTAAAAAAACAAAATATACGTGTTAAGCGTTTTTTCGGAAACTTGACCGTTTTTTAAATAAAAAATATTGTAATATTTGAGGGGTGGTTTCACCCTCTTGGAACTGGAATTTCGAAAAATCCCTTCTTATCGAACCTCTACACCCTAGAATCAACCTGTATGCCAAAATTGAGCTTCTTAGGATGAGTGGTTTGAGCATGATCGTGATTAATCAGTATGTCAGTCACTTAAGGATTTTATATATTAGTATAGCTTGTGATTATTGTCTACCCTGTATAACCAAGTAAAGTGTAAAAGAGACCAAGACACAGTATAGTAAGAAAAAAAAAGTAGAAAAAATCTTCTTCAAAGATGTAACATCACCCAGGCTTGTCTAAAGACAAAAATCCAAATTGTAAATTTTCCCCTACGATGACTCTATCGAAAAAGAAGAAAAAACGCGAGTAAAGAACACGAAAAGAGCACCGGGTCGATTCCCTCCAACCGTATCCTGCGTCGCGTCTCGCCCCAATAATAATTACGTTACTGCCCCACGGCTGTTATATTCCACCTCCGTTCTAAAGACGAAATACACGTTCTAGAGGTAGAACTTTAAGGGGAACGTAAAAAGTCTATTACAATTTACCCTTAAGCTTGTTAATACTGGAGAAAAGGAAATTCTAAGACAATAAAAAATGTTTGATTGTCTTGGGGAGTTTCTTTTTTATTCTTGTGTGATTAATTAACTCAAGAAATTCTAGAATCAGTATCTTGTTTCAAGTTAAATTAACCTGTGGGTACATGCTGATAGATTTGTTTACTACGGATAATGATTATATCAATATTTTAATGAATTTAGGAAAAACTAAGCATTGTAATGTACAACGAACTAGTGGAAAGAAAAGACATTCTAATAAATAACACAACACTGGAAATAGTAGAAGAATACATATATTTGGAACAACTAATACACAGCTCGGGATCTCTACTACCAGAAATCAAAAGAAGAATTAAGTTAGCATGGAGTACTTATGAATGAAACTCAATCATATTCAAAGCTAGAATGCCACTCTATCTAGAGAAGAAAACATTCGACCAATGTGTACTATCAGTCATGACCTATCCATGCGAAACCTGGACACTTAAAACGGACATGATAAGGAAACTGCAGGTCGCACAACGTTCAATCGTACGAAATATGTTGGGAATAACCAATAAAGACTACCTAACCTAAAAGAATAGAGTGGGTACGACAAAAGACCTTGGTAATAGATATCATCCACAGATTCAATTCCCTTAAATGGCAATGGACAAGAAGAACGGATAATCTGGGAACTGGATATCTGACCAGAAGAACGGATAACAGATGGGTCACAGAAATTACAGCATGCTACCCGCGAGGAATTAAGAGACCTAGAAGAAGACCGAACCTGTGAGATGGAACCATGATATTAGGAAATTAGCAGGGATAACTTGGACCCGCATGCCCAAAATAGACAATATTGAGCCCAACTACAAAGGGAGTATGTAAGGGAAGCTACACTATAATTGGAAATGGTTGAATAAGCTGAAAATGATGATGATGAATGACTATGTCCTATAATAAATTTTGATATATTTTTCTATGTTTTAAAAACACTGTTTTTATAATTCATTAATTATAAACTTTTTGTTAACGATATTTAAAATTTTCTAGCAATTGATGAAACGTTCAAAATGGCTTATGTTAAATTGAAACCGTCATTTGTGTTCCTTTTATTTTATTTAGAGTCCAAAATCAAAACAATTTGTATAAAATTTTCTATACATAAGTAAATCCAGAAATTTTTCTAATACTATGTGTGTGTTATGTTAACTTTTTTCCACTTCTAAATTGCTATTTTTTAGCATAATTTAATAGTTTAAATTTAAAATTAGGGAGCTATGAAATGAGCAGTAATTAAAATATAATTTATCCACAATATCTAATTATAAACAATATTATTAATACGAATATTTTTTGACACAGTTTTTCACATAATGATCGGGTGCGTCTCAAAAGTGGCTCACCCCTATAATTTTTTTATTTTTTCAGATAAAAAACGAGATTTGGTATGTTAGTATATGACATAAATTAGGATTGATTGACGTATACAGTTGTTTTCAGTCACTTCCTGTTTCACCGGAAATGACTAGAACTTTTGATTTTTAAATGGCACCCTCGGTATTTTTTTACTTTATTCGATAGAAAATGACATTCTGAATCGAATGACAGATCATATGTCAACTTTTAACATATTCGCTCAAAAACAAATTGCATTTTAAATTTCAATCTAGAGTGCCATGGCTGTGTTAAAAACACTAATTTTTAATCAAGAAGCCTTGGAAAAATAGATTTGATCGTCTAATGTTTTTAGGGTCTTGTCCTGGCGGATTAAAAGATGCCCAAATCGTATTTTTAATTATATCTCAATTTTTTCAAATGGAACGAGGGTGGCTCATTAGCATATTTGGAAAAGGCATTTTTTTACGAATAATTTGATACCACACACTTGGTATTTCGAGTCAATTTTTTGTTATGAACCTCAGGTTACAAAGTCAAATAAACCATATGCGAAAATGTCAAAAGTTGACATATGATATGTCGTTCTATTCAGAGTGTCATTTTCTATCGAATAAAGTAAAAAAATACCGAGGGTGCCATTTAAAAATCAAAAGTTGTAGTCATTTCCAGTGAAACAGGAAGTGACCGAAAACAGTTGAATACGTCAATCAATCCTAATTTATGTCATATACTAACATACCAAATCTTATTTTTTTATCTGAAAAAATAAAAAAACCTATAGAGGTGAGCCACTTTTGAGACCCACCCAGTATACCTTTAAAAAAGTTTGCATCGATGATTTCACGATGATATTCCCGATATAATTTTACATTAAGAAATGACGACGCGATCTTCATTTAAAAACCAATTTGCACACGATTTTTTTGCGCCGCGCCGTATAGTCGTATTTTTGCAATGATAAAAGTCAACATACAAATATTTCAAAATGTGTTTAAGGCTGGTTGACACGGTTTCTGATTGTGTCATTTGGAACCGGTTAATTCCCGAAATATTCTAGGATATTCTTCGAAAAATTCGAGTTAGGTTTGGTTGTCTCTAAATTTTGAATTAATGAAATATTCCAATTGTAAAGATAAAGAAGTTCGACTTATAGAGATATAAATACTTAATCAGATTGCAAAATTCAAATTACTTGCAAAATATATATTTGAGTTAGAGAATATTTCGAGTTAAGAACCTTCGAAATAGAGAAGTTTCACTGTAGTTTAACCACCATTAATTTAATCCCCATCGCTTTATGCCAAAATTCGACGTAAAAAATCTGTCTCTTGTCCACTTACAACCCTTCTAATAATTAAGCTGGTTTCTTTAACCCGACGACATTTTTATTTCGATCGGAAAACTAAACCGAGACCAAAACCCCATTTCCCTCGGCGAAAAACCGGGGACATAAGAGAAAAGAAAGCTGAACGGCACTCGAGATTCAAAGAGAGACGAGTTCATTACGGATCGGAAAATCCGAGGGTCTGGTCCTCTTCTTCGTTCTGGAGATTGTTTCGTGCGTTTTTGTCGCTCGTCATCAGCAGGATGAGAGAGCGAGAGAGGGAGACTATCGAACCGATGTCACTTTTTAAAAGTCTTTATTGCGCTCGATGAATTCCTAGTTTTAGAGGTTGAGTTTCGTGTGTCGTATTGAAGTACCTAAAAGTTTGTTTTTTGTTCATTTAGAAAAATAACATGTAATTTTGAAGCTCTAGGTCGTCGCCAGCCGATGGTCTAGAGGGGGTTTGCAAATTGATGTATATGGAAGGTGAAGAAAATATAAATTGGAGATATGACAGTAAAGTAGATTTGCAAAGAAAATTATTATCTCTTAAAAAAAACAGTGTGTACACACATATGAGCGCATCCTCTTACTAACAGCTAATAAATTGGAGGATTTGAAGGACAAGTTTGACATGATTATAAACAACGTTTGAAAAATTAACATTTAAAAACAGTGTTTATATATCTACTATTGAATACTACTATTATATTACTTATACCACTCAAAATAAAGAGGACCTAAATGACTAATTATGTTAACGCCCATTTAAATTTATTTAAGAAGAAAAAACATTTTGAACCTAACCAACAATTCGTGTGGTCTATTTTTGTTTACATATTTTGTTCATTATTTATAGGGATTTACAGTAATTTTGTTAAGTTATACGAATATTCTCATTGATTATTGGTTTGAAATAAATATGACATGTCTTCCAATGAAAATGCGAATTGCTTAACTCTAATAATTCTAATTCTGAGCTAGGAAATGAGCTAATGCTTTACCTAGACCGTTATTCAGAAGCTACAAACCTTTATATCGATGAAAATATGCATGAAAATTTACCTCCCAGTATCAAATTTATTATAATGAATAACTTAGTTCTTCGTTTTCTCTAATTTTTTATTTATTAAGTTAATAAATCTTATTGTTTTTTTTTTTAATTAAGCAATTTCAATCGTAAATTTGTCTCTTAAATAAAAATACATAAAAGTCAGTTTATCGAGATGGAGATGCTTCTATAATAAAATAACAAATATTCAGATACTTATACCCGGTGCGTCTCAAAACTGGCTCACCCCTATAACTTTTTTATTTTTTCAGTTAAAAAAACTAGATTTGGTATGTTAGTATATGACATAAATTGGGATTGATTGACGTATTCAATTGTTTTCGGTCACTTCCTGTTTCACCGGAAATGACTACAACTTTTGATTTTTAAATGGCACCCTCTGTATTTTTTTACTTTATTTGATAGAAAATAACGCTCTGAATAGAATGACATATCATATATGTCAACTTATGACATTTTCGCATATGGTTTATTTGAAATTATAACTTGCTATTGGTAACGAAAATTTGACTCGAAATACCAAGTGTGTGGTATCAAATTATTCATAAAAAATACTTTTCCAAATATGCTTATGAGCCACCCTCGTTTCATTTGAGAAAATTGAGATATTATTAAAAAATACGATTTGAGCATTTTCTAACTGGCCAGGATAAGACATTAAAAACATTAGACGGTCAAATCTATTTTTCCAAGGCTCCTTGATTAAGAATTAGTGTTTTTAACATAGCCGTGGTTGAATTTTAAAATACGATTTTTTATTAAGCGAGAATGTCTAAAGTTGACATATGATAAATCGAATAAAGTAAAAAAATACCGAGGGTGCCATTAAAAATCAAAAGTTGTAGTCATTTCCGGCGAAACAGGAAGTGACCAGAAACAATTGAATACGTCAATCAATCCTAATTTATGTCATATACTAACACACCAAATCTCGTTTTTTTATCTGAAAAAATAAAAAAGTTATAGGGGGTGGGTGAGCCACTTTTGAGACGCACCCGTTATTAAAGTTTCTCCATTTGTTAAAATATCCTGTAGAATCATGTGTAAATCCAGTGTTAATTAACATCATCCAACAGTAAGTAAAAGCCATTTAAGACACGTATAGAAAATCAAAAGTCGCGTCTATACTCTCGACCCCAATCGTCGTATCCCTTTCCGTTTGAAATTTATTCCGGCGATTCCAGCACCCAATTCCACTCTCCATGACCCCCTTTTCCCTCCGCAACCACCGCTGCTATCCAGGCCGAACAGAAACGACTACTTGTTTGTGAAGGCGGGAATGTCGTCGTCGCGTTCCAGGAATGTAAAGTAGCGCCACGGCGGAACGCTCGCTATTTTGTGGCTTCATTTATCCAGGCTTCTCTTACGGACGATCTTAAACCATTTGTCAACGTCGTTAAACGCTATCGGTATCTATTATTGGCTTCGGCCGGAAAAGGATTCCTATTGTTTAGCTTTCGGATATGATTATTTTTAGAGATTTTTTCGCGTAGTTTTGGTAAAATTGTATTTTTTACATAGTAAATATTTTGTTTTGCAATATGTGTAGAATGGATGTAGAATGTAGATGTATAGGAGGGGGGGTTAATTACTGCGACCTTACTATTGTGTCCTCATTTTCTGAGATATAACTCATCATACAGTCTCAGAACTTTGATAAAAACCATTATCTGAGACGGTTTTACAGAAGTTATTTCTCCATCTCCGATGTAAGTTATACCAAAATATTTAGCACAATATTTACTATAGCACGAATAAATGTGTCGCCTCGGCACACTCGGGGATGATGAGTTCTGGTGTTTCCCCATTTTCCCCACAGAATCTGCATTCCCCGTAGTCTCTCACCTTTATTCTACTGAGGTGTTCATTGAGGAGACAGTGTCCTGTTAAAAGTCCTGTGACAATCCGAGGACTGTTTTTACTTTCAGGAAAATCTTGAGGGAAATCTTCAAAACTACCATTCAAAAGTCAATAAACTGTAATGTATAAAAATATCTATGTTTCAATCCTAGGACTGTTACTTTAAATGGTTTTCATATTTTAACAGCTCTTTAACGTCTAATCAGATATTGATTAACCATAGATATACCCACACATTAATTGATCGATACCTTGTAAATTGAAAACAGCAGTTCTAAATGGCCTTTTTTGTACCTTGAAAAAAGCTAAAAGCTAAAGCTTTCAAGCTACAAAAAGAAAACATACACTCACTGATGAGCTTTTCTGATGTTAGCCCATTTTTCCTTCAAAATCTGCCATCACCGTTGTTTCTGAGCTTCAATCTACTGAGGTGTTCACTGGCGAGACAGCGTCCTGTTAAAAACCCCCTGACAATCCGAAGATTGTTGTTACTTAAATCAAAGAAAAAAAATGATTTTTCTCGGTCGCAGGTTGGAGGATTCCCATTCCAGGTTAAATATGGAGTCTTCCAGGGTCTTAAGTTCAGCTTCAAGTTGGTTTCCACTTGGAAGCAGCACGGTTCTGGCTCAGTTAGTGGAGTGTTCATCTCCTTTTCTAGCTAGATAGTTTGCTTTTTCATTGTCTTCTATCCCTTGGTTAGCTGGCACCGAGAGTAGGAGGACCTCATTTTGTTTGCCTAATTTGTTTAGCTTCTCTAGGCATTCTTTGACGAACTTCGAATTGATGGTTTAATCGCTTTTAATGCTGCTTGAATATCGGATAGCTTGGCTATTTCTTGTTTCCGATAGTTCCTATCCAAGATAAGTTGTCTGTATCTTTTGATAGTGTAGATTTCTGTCGAAAGGATGTTGGGGTAGGTGCCCATTGGTTCGGAGTATTTAGTTTTTGGCCCAAATACTACTATGCCTTTTTCTGCTTTAGTTTTGGAAACATCAGTATATGGTAGTTTTAGAAACATCAGTATAGTATATCAGTATGGTTTTTTTACTTGCTGAGCAACCGTTTTTCTCTTCCAATCCTTTTTATTGCTCAATACTTCAGTGAGGTGTTTTGTACATTCTTGGTCTGTCATCTACTGGGAGTTGGAGGAATGGAATTTTCCATTTGGATTTTCCTGACGGTTTCCCTGAAAGTGTTTCAAGCTCCTGAGCTGACAATTCTCCCAGTACTGTTTGCGTTAATGAACATTCGAATCATTGTCGCATTGTTATAACTACCGATGACAATGTGCAGTGGTGTTAGGCCTAGAATGACCTTCATTGTTGCTGTTGGCATGTTTTCACAGCTTCTGTGATGCAGATGCTTTGACAGTTCAATCTTAATCCAATAAACCGAAATTGTTACAATACCTTGATAGTAGAGGGTTTAAACCAGTTACTACCACACTTAAAGAACGTATCACCTAGCATTATTTTCAACATGAAAGTAGAAGTTCAACAAGCCTTATCTTTATTGTGTATGAATAGACAGACAGACTTTTATATAAGTCTACAAGAAACACTAGACTACACTACCTACACTGGACTGTACCTTCATAATTCGAACAAGGGTATAAACAAAATCATATATGGCGGAGCAAAATACATCTGCAATTCCGTAGAATTTTTAATACTGCAAATCATGAATATAAGCAAACTGAGTATTCTACAGAGTTATTTGAAAAAAAACTGACAACCAAAGCGCAATGACAATCCAGATACAAAAATAAGATATATTAACCAAACAAGAAAACCATACCATAACTGAAATTCGAAATTGAATCAACCTAATACTAGAAATTATCACACTATATGCTATCTATTTACAAAATCAATTGACATTCTAAACTTGAATAACGTATTTTTGTTTTAAACTAAAAATAATTCTATGTGAAAATATTATTTGGATTTCTGTAAAAAAAGAGAACACCGATTTATGTTTTTTAATTCAATCCAAATGTTCATTACATTCCTATTAATAGAGACAATTCAGCTTTGCAAATCGATAGTTTCATACAATACCGTTCTATATGGACTCGTAAAAATTTATCTTCTATGTACGTCATCAAATTTCCTAATGGGCTCTGAAATTTTTATTGTATTATTTTGAAGTATGGGTGTAATTATACGTTACAATATAAATTTGTATTGAGATATTTTGAGCACATATAAAAGGTTTTTCATTAAGAGGGGAATTGTATTAAAACCTTTTTTAGGAACACTTTAAATACAAAAAATATTTGTTATTTAAGTCTGGATGTAAATGAAAAAAAGATAATATAAAGGGTGTTGCAGTTAAAAAAATTGAGGTAAAGTATTCTAAACACTGCGATGTTGGCGATACCATAAAAATTACCGTATATATTGTAAATTTTCGTTCGCGGGTTTATTTTGTTGTCCTTGATATTTAGAAAAATATAACTAAGTATTAATTTAAAAATCAAACCAAACATAGAAAAAAAAATTCTTGCAGTACCTAGTTAATTCCGACTTTTCGGAAAGTATCGGTTAGATATTAAGTCCCGAACGGGAGATACGCCTGCGTGCAATACTAGCGAGATCCCGTCTGCGTGCAATACTAGCCCAGGCTCACCTGATGATGGAGTAGGGCTCCGAAACCAGTAGTGAGAGCAGGTTGATCCACAATATAACAAACACAGCGTAAATTAAATTTCTATATAAGCAGTTAAGTGGCAAGAATCCTTATATTCTGCTTATATATCCTTATATATCCTTATATCCTTATATATAATATACCTATACTGCAAGAAATTTGTTTTCTATTTTATAATTTGACTTGCCTGAAAAAAAGCCTTTTACCATCCTTTTACTATCGATAGTTGCACCTCGGTGGTACGAAAGTACTACCATTGCACGCAGGCCGCTATCTCCCGTTCGGGACTTAATATCTAACCGATGATGCGCACCTGATGATGGAGTAAGGGCTCCGAAACCGATAGTGAGAGCAGGTTGATCCACATTATGACAAACACAGCGTAGAATTAAATTTCTAAATCAACAGTTAAGTGGCAAGAATCCTTATATAAGTATTAATAATATTATATTCACTCAAGTTTTTAACCACTTTTCGGATATAATGTTTTTAAACGAACTTTTAGTAGATAAGAAATAGAATGGCAACACCGCATAGTGCTTCAAATAGAAATAAGAAGATGCGTTTGCAGCGCAGCGGATAAAGAATACTGTACCGTAGTTCTGCTTTCAGTCGACAGAGTGAGTTGTTGCCGGAGACATTGTTGCCATAACTACTGAATAATCCGTAGATTTACGAAATTGGGTATAGTACGTTAATAATACGGATTTTCTGTCATTCTTACTTCTTACAGTGCCATACTCTATACAGAGCGTCGGCTACCTCTCGCATGTACCTGTGATGTGTGTCATCAGTGTTTCACAATTACACGGGACATACAGTTTATCGCCGAATCCGAACGATACTATTGGAGAGGCTGTACAAGGCAAATATACTCAAGGTGGTTTGCCATTGCCTTCCTTGAGGTGGCGGCTCGCTGTTCGTACCATTTAGATAAATAAATATTTTTATTTAAATAAATAAAGCGACCGTACTGACTGAGGATCGAACCCAGTACCTTTTTTACTACCATTAAACATTAAACATGTTTCTATCATTAAACAATTTAATATAATATTATATGATTAAACAAAGAACGGCGTCAGAGTTGGCTTGGAAATGAAGATCGCTGTTATTTCATTTGTAAAATGTCATGGAAAATGTCAATAATCCTGATTTCCAAGCCAACTATACAATTTTTTTCGACGTATTACAGATAGTACACATTTTAATATGGCAACACCTGTCGCTTTCAGATCCACATCGTCTTCGATATGCCTTGGCTGGCCCAACTAGAGAAAATAAGTGTTTTATGCGTTGACCGCAGAAGGATTGGTGTCTCCACCGTACTTCACTTGAGACGTAAGAGGAAATCAAATTTGCCTTGTCACGAATTCGCCCATTAGGTTGCGTATCTTTCCAATTCTTTCAATTAGCGGTACTATATGCAGATTTTTTTCTGAATCCAATTATCTGCAGAAAAATGGGGAGGGTGTGTCCCAAAAAATCATAACTATTTTTTGTGACGCCCTGTATACAACAAAGTATTTTTAAGGTATGCATTATAAACCAAGTAACATCTGTATTAAAACTTTTTTTCGTAACTTCGACATAAAAGACGATATTGGACTTCCTCGTACTAGTGGGCCACCCTGTATATATGGACTCACGTAAACAAAATAGGCCCAAATCAGATCAATCCTGGCCACAAAAATGAGATATTAACTTAAAATACTATACTTTTAGCTGTCTTTTCTCGTCCTTTTTTTTTGATATTAAAAACACTGTACTATAAGTTGTAAAGTATGTCAGTGTGGTTTACATAATCCCCAACCTACGTCGCTGCTAAATTAATTAGTCTAAAAGTTGTCTTCCAAGCGATTATTAAATCTTGTAGGTTGGCTCATTATGACATCAGCTTATCAAGTTTGTAAATGTCTGGAAAATGTGTGCCTCGCTTTTATTGTTCAGTGCCGTAGGTATCTTAGCTTTAATTGTTCAGTGTCGTAGATATAGACATATTATATTCTTAAATCAGAGAAAGGAGTAAACCTAAAGGAGTTCGTAGATATTTATTAATACAAATATCATGTATTTGTGTGCATCTTTTTTTGTCTTGCAATGTGGACACTAGCGTTTCCGGAACCGGAGCTTTTTCGGAACCGGGAAATTCGGTTCCGCACCTCATAGGAACCGGGATTTTCCGTTTTTTCGGTACTTTCGGTACCGACTAATTTTTATTCAATGGTGGTGCAGTTCATCAATCAGAAAGCAAGGGATGGTTTTTCAAAGTAAAATGGATAAAAAATTGAGATTTTTAATGAAAATAATATCAAATTATTAATTAATCAGTCATGAACAAATTAACATGAACACGAATAAAGAAAAATATATAGGTAACTTAAATTTCACATCAAACAACATAAACCAACTTAACTGTTTTTGAGACAAAAGCCCTAAAATATTGAATTAAAAATTCAAATATCTATTAAAACTTAACATAATAAATATTATAGGAACTTCAAAAGAGAAAAGAACCAAGAACAATAAGAAATAGCATCATTACTTATTTAGAAGAGTTTGATGTATCAAAGGACTTTCTCACGTAACGAAAAAATATTTTTTTAATTATTGTTACCGAGGCCTGCTTGTGTGGTGGCCAATTTGGTAGTATTAACAGAGTACGTAGATCGCCGAGTAGCAACAGAAACCGTCGGCTCTTTTGATGTGGTGGGACCAAATTTTCTTTCTCTCTCTTTTGACGTGTTTGACAGATAGACTACGTATTTAACTGCTCAACTTATGAAGTGGTCCTATAAACATGGTATACACTGCTCACAATTTGAAGTGGAATTAATTATAAAGTTTTATACATATCTTTTTTGTTATGTTTTATCCTTATTTCTAAATTTCAATGCATAAAATATCTTACTGCTAATAAATAATTAAAAAAACGATTCGTTGCCTGAGGTATACTTGAAATAAAGTATATAGAGATATTTGATAAATGGCAACAGTGGCAACTTCGCTTCTTCGTATGACAGATAACCTACTTATTTCGCGCAGCCGCATCGGTTGAAAATAAATATGTAATATACATCGGCATACAAATTGTTGTCCTTCCCGGAGACTCCATGTCGTTATAGAAAATCATCACTTTGTAGAAATTTAAAAAAAGGATGTTAAACTCAATCTCTTTACCAAATAAACGAAATTTGAAACTCAATCGCAAATTACTTCAACGAAAAAAAAAACCGTTACCCACCAGCATATTCGAAATTTTTTAAAAACCACCGACTCAATTAACGAAGAGCGTTGCTTGCTGTTCCGCGATCGATCGTTTTGATTAAAAGAACATTTTTAAACTGAGTTAAAGAGAACAAAAATTTTCGTTTTCGGTGTAAAATACACGCGAGACAACCTTCTTTTTGCCCAAGAACCGCTTTTGATAAAAGAGAAAAGTTTGGAATTGTACAATCTATTTCTGTCCGAAATGATTTAATCAAGAATGGTATCTTGGAAGTTTATTACATTTCTAGTTATTTTTAATGTACTTATTTTAAAATAATCTTGTTAATTTTGCTTCGCGAATATCCTTACGATGCTGTCGATCCGCTCGCAAGACAACGCAGGGAAATTTGCTAATGCGCAAAAATGCGAACACTTAAAAATTGGATTTTAGTGTTGATCGAAAAGTTGCGAACAATTTGCAAGGAAACGATTGGTCAAAAATTGCCCCCCTGAACAAACTACGCCGTTTTTTAATTCGGTAGAAGAAACGTGCGTTTCTGTTCAATGTTTCTTTTTTACTCTTCCCGACTAGTTATTTATTTTTTTTGGAGCAACTATACATACATACTACTGCCATTACTGTCGAGTATTCGACACATATCTTAAGATAGTCACGCCAGGCGTTTTCTTTCATGAGCTTTTCTGTGACTGAAAAGCCCGATACGTGATGTTATCTGCCTACCGCACTCTGGACATTCAAAAGTCTCATTGCTTTGTTGCCTCTTTACTTTTTGGTTGTCGTAGTTAACTGAGTTTACAATTCTTCTCCATTGAGTTCTATTGTGAGCAACTATAATGGCGCAAGCGCTACCGAAAGTTAATGGAGTCCGTAGTTTCTGGGGGAGTGTTAGCCTTGCACCAACGTGGAGCTCAAAAGAGTGTCATTTACACCCAGCACAGCCATGTAAAAATGTATTATCATTAAGGACAATATATGTAGCTCCAGACATGTGGTACAATTCAATAACATCACTATAATACATTTGAACTGTTTTGAATGTAGGATAAAATATATTTTAAACACACTATTTTGGGTTTATTTCTTTATAATTTTGTTTTCATAATGAGTTATAGTAATGAGTTATACTCTGCAACACTTTTTTGCGCTCCACGAATTCCGAACTGCATCAATTATCGGTAACGCTTGCACTACTCAAGTTGAATAGAAAATTTATAATATTAGCCCTACAAATGTAATAAGAAAAACAGTGTGTGGATAAACATACGATACGATATAAAAAATAATCTGGATTTTTGTCAAGCTAAACATAGCATTTTTCCGTGTGTGCGGTGCAAAGTTTCTCTACTTTAATCGTCGTTGTATCTCTATGGTTTACGAGATCCCTGTAGTTTTGTATTCTTATACACATGCGTTCCACATATCTACCTGTCATCTCTAAGTCATTAAAAATAAAAATGGCGCACGGTGGCGTACTGTTTTTTGTTGCTTCAACAAATAAGTATTTTAAATACGATGTACTTAAACAGCCGTTAAACGGTAGCCTACTAAAATGTCGTTAATAGATATTGTGACGTCGTTCATGTCGGCGGAAAGTAATGCTTAGCCTTAAGCATTTTGCAAGACCACCTGTGGGTCAGTGGCTGAGGCTATCGCTTCGTAAGCGAATGGTCCGTGGTTCAATTCTCACGCCGACCAAGACTTTTTTATATTTTTTTTGCTTATAACGTGATCTTATTGCATTGGTTTCACTCTTTTTGGTTGGATTGGTTTAGTTATTTGGCGGGTTGGTTAGCGTGGTTATTTGGAGGATGTTAATTATATGTAGGTTAGTTGGTTATTTGGTGGGGTTGGTTGATTTTTACTAATTTATATTTGGCTTTTATATTTTTTATCAGTGTCGAGGTTAGTTGCGTTGGTTAAGTTGGTTATTTGGTGAGGTGGATAGCGTTGGTTTGTCCTTATAAAATTCCTATATTTCACAAAGCCGTCAAGTGCGTCACATCAACGACGTCATACCTATTAACGGCACTTTAGTAAGCTACCGTTCAACGGCAGTTTAAGAACAGCTTTTTAAATAACTTGTTAGTTACAAAATAAAGTCCCGACAAGCCCCGACACATAAGCAAAAGCCCTATTATATGTTGTGTGTATTAGACAAATTAATCTGAATTTTTCGGTTCCATTTTTATTTTATTTTTTAAACTTATTCATACAATACAAGATAAATGAATTTCTATTTTATAATGATCTACTGATCTACATATCTTGAACTTTCATATTGACAATTTTAATTTTTCACAATTAATTTACAACAGGTTACACAATTATAACACAAATATAGAAAATATATGTAAGGGCCAGGAATAAACAAAGGTGGTTTAAAAAATCCCTGGGTTTCCACGGTCTCTGCGACAAATTTCGACAAGCTAGGTGGCATGAGTCAATCTGGTTTGATCACAGATAACACATAATCCAGATGGCTCCTTACGTGTTAAAAATTGTCACCCTAATTTCACTCCAATTTGGAAAAATATTGGAGTGACGTTTGAATAATCTGAAATTTTTAGATTTCTTTTCTCACTTTTTTGGGAGGTTTTGCTTCTTTTGCACAGATGTCGCTTGCACTTCAGTTGCGTGGTTGCCAAACGTTATATCGAAATATATTTCATTTCATTATGAATATATAAAATTAAAGGTATACCAAATTAAAAATTATGTAATTTATAAACATGATATTAATTTAACATATCTAGTTAAATTAATATATAAATATTTAACTTAGGGGAGATTGCCCCAGTGCCGGACACCTAAGCTCTTTCCCTTCTATTTTTTTGAAAAAAAAAGTCTATTACAAAAATTTAGTCTGCCATTGGTAGAAGAAAACCTAATTAATATATGGTAGTAAATTTAAACCGATATGAATTCAAATAGACAGTGAAATTATAAATTTACGGCAGTATTGCTAATCACTTTGTAAAAAAAAACTGTTCCCAGTACCGGACAATATATATTTTGAATATTAAACCAGATAAATAAATTTACAAAGCTTTTATTAGAACAGATAAACGAAGAGATTACAAGAAATAATACTACTCTTACTAATTCATACTTCTTAATAAGTTATTGTATGCAATGGTCACAAACAAAGTAAAGAATATTATCATTATCAGCACACTCTACATGAGCCCACCCATCACATCTTGAACATTGGACCCAGTCCTCCTCAAAAGTTTCACCGCAAATGATGCACTCGGTTTTGTTAGAAGCCTTTTATGTCTGTTTTCTTTTCTTCAGCTTCGTCTATTAGCTTTCGTTTAACAGATAGAAACTTTTCAGATTTGGTATTGATTTTGTGTTTTTTATTATTTCTTCGACTCTGTTTTGTTATACTTTGTTTTTTTAACTCGACCTGCTGTTTTACTTCTGCTTTGTCTTCAAGCATTTTTTTATATGGTGTAAGAAGTTAATATTTCGCTTTTTCTCCTTTCCTTTTTCCTTGATATTATTTTCTCTGAGATCATCAGTAACTGGGAAATCAGACTGATGGCATTTTGGAAGGCTGTTGATGTGGAGGGAATTGCCTCATAGTCGACTGACTGAAAGAAGTTCATTGTTTTGTCGGTAAATGTGGAGATTTCTACTTTTTTCCTACTTTTTTCATTGTTAACTTCAGGTATGGCGGGAATCAACCCATCAATGATTGAAGATGAAATATTTGTATCTTTATTAGGAGATCGGGGCGTCAAACTTACGGTAAAACCAACAGAAGAAGAAGTTAGAAGTTCCGTTGATTTACTTGTAGAAACGGAAGGAACTATTTTGTCAAATGAAGACTGGTTTAGAGATCCGAAGTTTAAGCCAGTAGAAGGGGTTAGTGAATAATTTTTAGGTTCATGGTTCTCTGGTTGTCGGCTTCTAATATTTTCGTAGTGTTTGAAGCAGGAAGAAAATCTAGTTCTGTAAAGATATTTTTGTTTAAGGGATATATCCCTGTACATTGAAATGCAGATTGTGCCAATTCCATTCTACAAATTTTTGAAAATGCAATTCCAACTAAACCACTGATTTCTTGGACAGTTATTTTTAAGCCTAGTCTTCCGTATTTGCTCATCCAGACCTCACATGCTGCATTAAATGCACCTTTAAACGGTTTCATAATAGCTCTGTCCAAAGACTGCATTTTGTGTGTCGTGTGAGGGGGGAAAATTAGGATGTGAACGTGGTGTTCTTTTGCATATTTTTATATGCAACTTGCAGATCTTTATGTGTGCTATGGCCGTCCAATATTAAAAGAATTGGGTTTTCCTCAGTCGGATTAACTCGATCCACGAATGCATTTAACAATTTTAAAAATCCTTGGGCGGTTATCCATCCAGTTGGATGAGCGACAAAAATGCTTCCAACCGGTGCATCTTTCGTAAGTTTAACATCCATTCTTTCCCTTGGAAAAACAAATAAAGGTGGTATAAATTGGTCTCCTGCAGCATTTATACAAAGCATTACAGTTATATTTTTCCCTCTTTCACCAGATGTTAGTTTGCTGACCTGTTTTTTTCCCTTTAATAACAAAACTTTTAGTGCGTTAGAATGTACCACAGACACGCCGGTTTCATCGCAGTTAAAAATCCTACTTGGGGAAAACGAATATTTCTCCATCAGGTTCTCCAGCTTCTCAAAAAAGGCCTCCACTTGTTGCTTGTTAAATCCTTGCGCTCTCTGAAGGCTAGTTGATTGAGCAGAACGCAACGAAAATTCTGGATGCCGGTTTATAAACCCATGATAAAATTTATTTCCTGCTGTCTTTTTTGTTTTACTAAATTGATGCTGTAATTTAAATGCTCAGCAAGATCATATGCTAACGTTAAAAATTCCTTTTTGTTGACTGGTAAAAAACGATTATCCAAATCCTTAAGGTGTCCCACTAGTTCATTTTCTAAGTCAACATTAAATGTATTTTCAAATCTTCCTAATGTAGGTGTCATTTTAACGGCATTTCCTTTTCGGAGAGTCGTGGCCCTGTCTCCTAAAGAACTTTTAGGAACAGAGAAGTGGAACGCTGCCTCTCTAATGCTATATTTCCCTGACAGTACATGGTCCACGGCCTTTTTCATGCTCGTTTCATCCCATTTTCCCTTTTGTTTATTTGGCATGATTAATATGCCTGAAACAACAAATAATAGTAATAATGACGGCTATAATCTGCCTATCACGATCAATTATTTTTTGTCCGGTACTGGGCAATGTACAGGTGTCCGATACTGGGGAAATGTCAGCGAAAGATAAAATACGCATTGAACATAACCTAGAAATAATTTCGTCCGTTTGCGCATGTGGTTATAGTACCCAATAATGTAAGTTGTTATATAAGTTATTAGTGAACTACTAAACTTACCTTTACGTATTATATAAGGGGCCTAAAGTTTAGTCGAATCACTTGAAAACACCCACGTAAACACTTAATCACAAATATCTCGACAACGACATGAAATAAATGGAAATGACGCGAAATATGTAACGTACATATAACGTTTTAACTGATTTTAATAGGGAGTTACAGCCAATTCATATGGAAACCAGAAAATCCAAAAAAAAATGTCCGGTACTGGGAACTGTCCGACGCTGGGGCAATCTCCCCTAATACGTTCATTATTATTTTATTAATTTATCGTCACACGTCATTTACCAGTTGCCTAATTACGAAAAGTTTCATATGACATTAACCTCAAAAATGATCTTTGAAAACAAACAACAACAAACAGAGCAACAAATGAACAAATAACTACATAATGACTGATAATGATAAGTGATAATAATAACTTTAATGATATGAAGGCTGATGAAGGTAATTATAAACATTATTTTGAGTTTGTTTAATAAAATATAGGATACTATATATAACTAAGCAAAATCAAACAGTTTTAGACAACCAATACAAGATTTAGAACTTGACATCGTGATAAACAAATTGTACATTCAGCAACTCGTTTAAATATTATAGGTAAGTAATATTTTCACAAAACTAAACATTTTAGCATAAATCACAGATAATATATAGAATATTACCTGTGATAAAATGTTAATACTGATGTATATTTATTCTAATCACATTTAAATTTAAACTCAAAATTTTCATAAAAAGAAAATGATAATTTTTCGTAAATATAAAGTAAATAGTATTACATATTTCAGGTTGATTGACGAATACTCTACAGTTGATTAGAGCCCATGATGATGCGAAGATAATTAATATCACCTAAATTCAAGAAACCAGCGTAAAGAAGTTTACATTCACAACTCATCTAACCATTATAGGTAATAATATACAAAATTAGTCATTTTTGATGATAATATTAGGTACTTAGGTACATTTTTATCTTCTAGATCAGTAGTGTCGTCATAATTTAAATGAACTCACAGATAGCAATGGGGCACTGCACCGAAGCAGTATTACAAAATATGTGAAATAAAACTGTAATACAAATTGCTCTATAAAATTTAATAGAAATAAATTTATTTATGAAAATTAAGTTATTAAGTTTTATTTTTCCTAGAAATTCCTATTATGAACATCAATTTAGAACATTACAGTTAAAAAAATATGTGTTAGAGTAACATATTTTTAATAAAATTGCACCTTTTAATTTTTATACTTTTTTGCTTTTATATCAATAAGAACTAATGTAAGGAACAATTCATTTATACTATGAAAACACATGCATTTTTTTTGATGTTTTTAAAACCAGTGAATGATGTTGAAATATACTACACCTATTATTCTTATTAACTAACTTTAATTACAAACTTACACATTATTGTCATTGGAAATAAATTAATTTGGATATTCTATTTGTTTAGAAACTTTTTTACCTATTGTAGTTTTTTTAAAACCTACTTGATTTAAAACAAAAAAATGTCACCTGTTGTGACAAAATAAGGTCTTTTTTACTAGAAAACAATCTAGTGAGCTTTTCTAATAATACTTATTTGATATACCATATGATCGAAAAAACGGCGTCAGCGATGGCTATGAAATGAAGATCGCTGTCATTTTAAATGTAAATTTATATGGGAAATGTCATCGATTGCCATTTCCCAGCCAACTGGACGCCGTTTTTTTTCGATCATACGGTATAATATGTATTCCCATCTGTTAATCTTTTTATTTTAAGGAAGATTTAGGAAGGGTAGCTTAAAACATGTTTGTCAATCAATTATCTTTATATGTCGTTTGTAAAAATATTTTACAGTAGTAGAAAATAAAACTGTTTTTAAGGCGAACAGCTTCTTTGCTAAAATATTTTTTTGGTCCCAATACATAATGATTTACATTTTATTTTTAACTTCAAATAATGAATTTAATGGAAAAATTGCAAGTCATAAAAACGTTCTAAATATACAAATCTAACCATTTTTTCCATACCGTTGCTCCAGTTTTTTGTCAAATTAACGAATATTAGAAATAGTTTATTTCAACCTCTTCAGCTTATTTTAAAAATGTTGACAAATAACAAAGAATACACCCCTTAAAGTTTCGCATTTGTCTTGATATACTCTGTATAAGACAACAGTAAATAACTTGTAATATAACTTCGAAATATAAATTTGAAATTAAAATAATGATTTGTTATAGTGATTTACGTTTTATTAATTTTGATTTTTTTTTCTTAAATTTAATTTAAAAGTGATTTACGTTATTTATTAATTGAAACGTTTAAAATTTGAATATACGTTCAAATTTTTTTTTTACAATAAATTTGTTTATGATAAATAATTTTATAATAAAAATAAGACCGAATTTCCTGGAAAGTTTGCCAAATTTGTACATATGAAAACCTAGCTTTACCACTTATCACAGAAAATCTCTATTCCTTCCCTTATCACAGAATAATACAGGAACGAACCATATGCGACAAAGATAGAAGATTTAGATATGTCGTTACTGTTTTTTGTTTTTAATGGATATTTTAAAAGCCGGGTAATATATGGTAATCTGTGATGGTAATATACTATATACCTTTGACTGTCTTTGATTACAACTGTGTGATTAGTGATAATTAGTGTCAATTTTACAATTGTGAGATTTCTCGGAAATCAGGTGTACATGTGTTTAAGTTTCATGCGTCAAGAGATCCTAATTTATGTACAAAGTGGATAGAAAATTGTGAGTTCATTCATATAGAATTTTTTTGCACATTTTGTATGTAAAAATACGGCGTTAAGTTACCTTAGAAATGGTGATCGATGGCTTTTACCATATACCGTATGATCGAAAAAAAAACGGCGTCAGCGATGGCTATGAAATGAAGATCGCTGTCATTTGATATGTAAAATTATATGGGGAATGTCATCGATCGTCATTTCCAAACCAATCGGACGCCGTTTTTTTTTCGATCGTAGGGTATAATTTAACACATTAAGAGTTGTCCATCGTTATATTTCTATATCTATGCAAAGTTTACGATGGATAAATCAAGTAATATTAAGTGGATACAAATTATAAATGAATCAGTGAATATAAACTGTTATAAATTATAAGTAGGTAATGCAGTTAGTGAATATACCGTACGATAGAAAAAAAAGGCATGGGAGTGGGCTTGGAAATGAAGATCGCTGTCGTTTAATAGGTATGTAAAATTATATGATAAATCTTATCGATTGTCACTTCCAAATCAACATGACATGCATCTGTACATCATTAATCTCACGACTAGAGTTTCCTGAAATCCCGAACTCCCAGGATCCCGGCGGCGTGTATGTTTATCTCCGAAATCCCGATATTAAATTCCGGGATCCCGAAAATCCCATAAAATTTAAATGTCCAATCTAAAATGATTCGACTTTATACACCTTTCAAAGATCAACAAAACAAAGTAAAATTCATATTTAGTAAGTAAAAAAATGCAGTTTCAGACAATAGTTTGGTTTGGTTTGGTCGAGTTTTGTTAACACTGTCTAGTCTGGGCTTTTTTATTTGATATATGTTAATCAAATAAAAAAGCCCGAATTTAGATACATCAGGGAGTTAACTAATAGAATCATATCAATTCTCTCTGATGTAGGATAAAGTTTCTATTTTCGGAAAATTTCTTAGATTTTTTTTGTTTCAACTGACGAACTGACCCAAAATGATAACTAGTTGCTAAGTTGAACTTTTTTTCACAATAAGGGGCCGTCCTCTGCCGGAAACACTGCGACCTGTGAGGCCTATTGTGTTTGTCCCCTTTCTATATCTGCACCCATTCTCCTATCCCTATGCCCTGCACTAGCTTATGCAGATAGAATGGGAGATCTTGATAGAATGGGAGCATAGTTCCTCCGGTTCTAGCCTAGCTTTCCCAAATAAAAAGTGTCACTTGCGATCCAGAGCCTCGCAGTGACATATTATGTGATCCGCTGCTTCAGAATCTTTATCGCAGAGTCTGCAGCAAAGACTTCCTTGATACAGGTTGAGTTTATTCAGGTAACACTTGACAGCCATGTATCCTGTCAAGAGGCCTGTTGTAATCCGCAATTTATTCCTGCTGAGCATTAGCAGTTCTTTTGCGGTTTTAGAGCTAGGTTCTTGGATAAAAGCATTGCTGTGCCTGTTCCCCTGTCTGTATCTCCAGTGGACATTCCGCTTTTCCCTAATCCAGAGTTTTAGTGCGCTACGGGCCATACATTTGGGTATTCCCAGTACTGGCTCTGGAACAAGATCTCTTATGGTTTACGAGATCCCTGTAGTTTTGTGTTCTTATACACATGCGTTCCACATATCTACCTGTCATCTCTAAATCATTAAAAATAAAAATGGCGCCCGAGGCGCACTGTTTTTTGTTGCCTCAACAAAAAAGTATTTTAAATAACTTTTTAGTTACAAAATAAAGTCCCGACAAGTCCCGACACATAAACAAAAACAATATTATATGTTGTGTATATTAGACAAATTAATCTGAATTTTTCGGTTCCATTTTTTGTTTTATTTTTTAAACGATTTTTTTTTAAACGATTTTTTTTTAAACGATTTTTTTAATACAAGATAAATGAATTTCTATTTTATAATGATCTACTGATCTACATATCTTGAACTTTCATATTGACAATTTTAATTTTTCACAATTAATTTACAACAGGTTACACAATTTTAACACAAATATAGAAAATAAATGTAAGGGCCAGGAATAAACAAATGTGGTTTAAAAAATCCCTGGGTTTCCACGGTCTCTGCGACTAGTTTCGACAAGCTGGGTGGCATGAGTCAATCTGGTTTGATGGATTAGCTCATGCGCTTCAATAATATGTGGTACTTGTACATATTTACAACATTTGATAAATTCCATTACAACACATATTGATCGGATTTTATACGGAAATACTCCAGTCAATATTTTTATGCACCTTTCACTTCAGGAAGTTTATTTTATCACCTACTAAACTTAATGAGGTAAAACTCAAACTACCCTTGTTGAAAACAAAAAACACGTAAAAAAGTACTTTAAACCTAATCGACTTTCCCCAAATAAACGAAATTTCAGACTCAATCGTAAATTGCTTCATGTAAAAAAAGAATCCTTATATATGCACCAGCATATTCGAAAAATCGAAAAACCGCCGCCAGTTCAATTAAGCAACACAGTGGCAATGGCCCGCCGCGCGCCGTTCTGCAATCGATCGTTTTGATTAAAAGGAAATTTTTGAACTGAGATAAAGAGAACAAAAACTCCCTTTTCCAGTGTGAAATACAGGCGAGGAATATCCCTTTCGCCAAAGGAACTACGTTTGATTTTAGAGAAAAGTTGAGTATTGCAAAATTTATTTCGGTCTTATCTGATTTTGTAGAAATTGCATTTTTCCAATATACAGGGTGTTTCAAAACAAATGCGAAAAACTTCAGGAGGTGATTCCTTGTTCAAAATAAAGGGTAGTTTGCTTTATAAACGTTGGGTCAAAAGTCAACCATTAGGGAGATATCACGGTACAAAGATGGTTGAAAAATAATGTTTTTATTTTTTATCTTGAAAACGAAAAGCGATAGACTAATGAAATTTTATGGAAGCATTACTGTTATGAAAATACAGTTTCTGGTAATTTTCTCACTTTTTTAAAATGAGTGGAAGGGGTTAAAATAAACTACCCCTATCATTCTTGTTAACAAAATTTAAAGAAAAATCTTATCAAACACATGCAAAAAAAATAATTTAGATAGTTTAGTTTGTTTAGAAACTTTTTTATCTCTTGTGTTTTTTTGATAAAACTCACCGATTTGAAATTAAAAAATAAAATGTAAAGCATTAGGTACATGTCAGGACAAAATATATTTTTAGATAAAGAATCTAGTGGGCTGCTGTAATTTTTATAGGAAAAAATTAGTCGGCTGCTGTCACTTTTTAGGATGTTTCTAATATTATTTTATTTGACATTACTCTACTGCAAATGTAACGATATTATTACGAAATAAAACTGTTTGACAGCAACCCACTAGATTCTTTATTTAAAAATGTTTTTTGTCCTGGCATGTAATGCTTTACATTTTATTTTTAATTTCAAATCGGTGAGCTTTATCAAAAAATCACAAGAGATAAAAAAGTTTCTAAACAAACTAAACTATCCAAATTAATTTTTGCATGTGTTTGATAAGATTTTTCTTTAAATTTCGTTAACAAGAATGATAGGGGTAGTTTATTTCAACCCCTTCCACTCATTTTAAAAAAGTGAGAAAATTACCAGAAAGTGTGTTTTCATAACAGTAATGCTTCCATAAAATTTCATTAGTCTATCGCTTTTCATTTTCAAGATAAAAAATAAAAACATTATTTTTCCGCCATCTTTGTACCGCGATATCTCCCTAATGGTTGACTTTTGACCCAACGTTTATAAAACAAACTACCCTTTATTTTGAACAAGGAATCACCCCCTGAAGTTTTTCGCATTTGTTTTGAAACACCCTGTATACATTTCTCTATACAGGGTGTCCCAGAAAGACACCCTGTATATTCATTTCTATATATCTTCTAAAATCTGATTTCATTAATTTTGATTTGAATGTAATGTACATCTTTTCAAATATAGGATGATATTTCTCGATGCAACGAGTCGATTGACAATGTCGACTTGATGTTGACGCGGATTAATATTTTGACAAGGATTTCCTGCGTCCGCCTAGTCATTGATCAGATATACTCGATCGTGTCAATTAAACTCATTCGAGAGACCAATTTAATTATAAAATTATTTGCTTTAGTCTCGTAAACTTTCTTTATTAACAGAAAACAACAATAATAATGTTTCGCTAAAACTAATAGTCTTCAGTTAGCTGAATAATTATGAAATTATTGTCAATCCTTCAATTTAGGATGTTGATTTTATCATCTACTAATCTTAAATGAGGTAAAACCCAAACTACCCTTGTTGAAAACTAATAACTAAAAAATACGTAAAAAAGTACTTTAAGCCCAAATAAACGAAATTTCAGACTCAATCGTAAATTGCTTCGTCGAAAAAAAGTATTGGCACCAGCATATTCGAAAAATCGAAAAACCGCCGCCAGTTCAATTAAGCAACACAGTGGCCCTCCATTCTGCAATAGATCATTTTGATTAAAAGGAAATTTCTGAACCGAGTTAAAGGGAACAAAAACTCCCTTTTCCAATGTGAAATAGACGAATAGGCGAGGAATATCCCTTTCACCGAAGAAACTACGTTTGATATGAGAGAAACTATGAGAATTGCAAAATTGTCATCTTTCTGTCCTATGTGATTTTGTAGAAATTGCTTTATTCCAATATTTACTGTCATTTCTATATGTTCTCTGAGATCTGATTTTATTAATTTTGGTTTGTAATGCACATCTTTTCCAATTTAGGATGAGATTTTGCAATGCAACGAATCTATAGACAGAGTCGATTGACAATGTCGACTTTGTGTTGACGCGGCTTAATGTTTTGACAATTTCCGCCGTCGCGTCGACCTGGTAATTGAACTGATATGCTCGATCATGTCAGTTAAACTTATTTGAAAGACCAATTTAATTATAAATTATTTGAATTAGTCATTTAAACTTTCTTTATTAACAGCAAATTATATTACAACAATAATGTTTTGCTAAACTAAATAGTAGTCTTCAGTTAACTGAATAAAAATGATACGGCGAGTAAAATTTATTATATTAACCTTTCAATTAATGAAGTTTATTTTATCACCTACTAAACTTAATGAGGTAAAACCCAAACTATACTTGTTGAAAACAAAAAACACGTAAAAAAGTACTTTAAACGTAATCTACTTTCCCCAAATGAACGAAATTTCAGGCTCAATCGTAAATTGCTTTGTCGAAAAAAAAGTATCCGCACCAGCATATTCGAAAAATCGAAAAACCGCCGCCGCGCCAGTTCAATTAAGCAACACAGTGGCCCGGCGTTCTGTAATCGATCATTTTGATTAAAAGGAAATTTCTGAACTGAGATAAAAAGAACAAAAACTCCCTGTTCCAGTGTGAAATACAGGCGAGGAATATCCCTTTCACCAAAGGAACTACGTTTGATATTAGAGAAAAGTTGAGAATTGCAAAATTTATTTCGGTCCTATCTGATTTTGTAGGAATTGCATTTTTTCAATATTTACTGTCATTTCTATATGTTCTCTAAGATCTGACTTTATAAATTTTGGTTTATAATGCACATCTTTTCCAAATTAGGATGATATTTTTCGATGCAACGAGTCTATAGACAGAGTCGATTGACAGTGTCGACTTGGTGTTGACGTGGCTTAATGTTTTGACAATTTCCGCCGTCGCGGCCCCTGTAATTGGTCTGATATGCTAGTTCATGTCAGTTAAACTCATTTGAATGGCCAATTTAATTATAAATTATTTGAATTAGTCATGTAAACTTTCTTTATTAACTGCAAATTATATTACAACAACAATGTTTCGCTAAACTAAATAATCGTCTTCAGTTAACTGAATAAAAATGATACGGCGAGTAAACATTATTATATTATTAACCTTTCAATTCAGGAAGTTTATTTTATCACCTAATAAACTTAATGAGGTAAAACTCAAACTACCCTTGTTGAAAACAAAAAACACGTAAAAAGTACTTTAAACCTAATCGACTTTCCCCAAATAAACGAAATTTCAGACTCAATCGTAAATTGCTTCATGTAAAAAAAGAATCCGCACCAGCATATTCGAAAAATCGAAAAACCGCCGCCAGTTCAATTAAGCAACACAGTGGCAGTGGCCCGCCGTTCTGCAATCGATCGTTTTGATTAAAAGGAAAATTCTGAACTAAGATAAAGGGAAGGAACTAAACGTTTGATTTTAGAGAAAAGTTGAGCATTGCAAAATTTATTTCTGTCCTATCTGATTTTGTAGAAATTGCATTTTTCTAATATTTACTGTCTTTTCTATATGTTCTCTAAGATCTAAGTAATATACATCTTTTCAAATATGGGATGATTCTTTTTTGATATAGCGACCTGCCCTCGATGCGTAGTAGACAGTTGGATATAAGCAAATGTTCAAATCTATCGACAGGTCGTATAAGATTTGTAGTTTGTAGATTGTATAGGAGAGGTGAAGTTAATCACCGCGACCTTACAGATCTATTGTGTTCCCGTTTCTTGAGTTATAACTCATCATACAGTCTCAGGGCTTTGACAAAAGCCAGTATTTGAGACGGTTCTACTTACGTTAGTTCTTCATCTCCTATATCAGTCGTACCAAAGTTTATGGTACGAATGGTTGTCGGGTGAATGAAGTGTTCTGGTATTTCCCCATTTTCCCCACAGAATCTGCATTTTCCGTTGTTTCTTAGCTTCAATCTACTGAAAGCTGTTCTCTGAGAAGACAGTGTCCCGTTAAAAACCCCGTAACAATCCGAAGATTGTTCTTACTTAAATCAAGAAAAATCTTTGATTTTTCTCGGTCGTAAGTCCTCAGGAAAGGTTGTATAAAATCTGTCCAATGTGCCTGGGAAGATTTTGACAGAGTATCTGTTTTGTCATGTAGGGTTCTATATTATGAAGGAGTACATAAAGGTAATCTTAGACATTCTAAATAGTTAGAATATAGTAGCGTCGTCCATTAATTCCTTAAAAAGAGTACTAAATACTTCCTCAGTTAATCTTTTCAACCAAGTCTTATATACCTATACTTTTTTTTGGGTTTGAGTCGCCTGCCCCTATTATTCTTCCTCATCAAGAGCTACATAAATTATATCTAATATGTCGTCTCATTACTCATTACTTAAATTTTACTAGAAAACCACTATAATAAACTCAGTGAGATGACAATTCTTTACTATATATGAATATCCGTCACAGATTTTTAAAAGAATGCGGTACGTCAACCGATTTAATCATCGCAACCTTATTATTATTGTGTCCCTTAGTTATAACTTAGTTAGTGTTCTTTAGTTATAACTCATCATACAGTCTCAGAGTTTTGACAAAAGCCACTATATGAGACGGTTTTACAGAGGTTAGGTCTCTATCTCAGACAGCAGTCGTACCAAAGTTTATGGCACGAATGGTTGTCGTCTCGTCGCACTCAGTGATTCAGTGTTCTGCTGTTTCCCCATTTTTCCTCATAATCTTCATTCGCCATTGCTTCTTAGTTTCAATCTACTGAGATGTTCATTGTGAGGACAGTGTCCTGTTAGAAACCCCGCGACAATCCGCAAAATTATTCTTACTGAAATCAAAGAAAGTATTTGATTTGGTACGGTTTGGTTTGGTTTGACATCGAGTGTCTTAGACTGTTGGAGGATTCTCATTCCAGGTTACGGATGCAGTCTTCCAGGTTCTTGAGTTTTGCTGTAAGTTGGTTTTCACTTGAGAAGCAGAATGGTTCTGGCCCAGTTAGTGGAGTATTCGCCCTTTTTCTAGGTAGATTATTTTCTTCGCCTAATTAAGCAGAATGGTTCTGGCCCAGTTAGTGGAGTATTCGCCTCTTTTCTAGATAGATTATTTTCTTTGCCTAATTTCTTCAGCTTCTCTAGAGGCATTAATTTAAATTTAGAACCTCGTAGACGCTCTAATTTATTCCACTGAGTAAAATTAGGTTTATAGAGAAAGTTTTTTTTCTTGTAAATTGAGTGAAATATAATAAGTATACAAGAACTGTAGATAACGATTATGTCACTTAAACATGAGAGCAAAATAAAACGATGGATTTTAAAAACAAGGTCAAGTGGTGTAAACATGTCACGCCATATTTAGATAAAAAATTACATTCGAAAACTTATATTCAGTCAGCTATTATTAAACATCGAATACAATGCACTCAATACAATGTCGCTATACTTTGTCCAATGACTTAAGAAAGATTTCGACATACGACATCCAACAAATTTTAGAAAATACAATTTCTACGTGAATTAAAATAACAGACACAACTGCCACTATCAGGTATCCTCCCGTTGGACGGGCTATACACGCCTCGTGTGCATCTTCTTCTCAAAATCTGTCCGAGATGTAGCTGGCGTTATCGTCAGCCTGTCCGAGAATTCCGAGATTTAGTTTAGCTCTGCGGCACTCCGCGCTGGTCGTTTATAGCGCAGTGGATAAAGAATACGGTACCGTAGTTCTGCTTTCAGTCGACAGAGTGAGAGGTTGCAATGGTGCCATGGGAGACAATGTTGCCAGAACTACTGATTAATTCGTAGATTTACGGATTTTGAGTACGGTTTTCTATTATTAAACAATTTATTATAATATTATATGATTAAATAAAGAAAGGTTAGCTTGGAAATGAAGATCGCTGTTATTTCATATGTAAAATAATAATTGTAAATGTCAATAATTGTAATTTCCAAGCCAACTAAACAACTTTTTTTGATCATACGACATATTCAGTCCCTATAAAAGAATTTTAACTTTTGTTGTTTAATATATGTTTAACATGAATAAATTTTCAATACATAAACGCGGATTTTTCATCCAAGATATTTTCGTCAACCGTATTACAGATATTACACATTTTAATATGACAACGCTGTCGCTTTCAGATCCACACCGTCTTCGATATGTCTTCGCTGGCCGAATTAGAGAAAATAAGTGTTTTATGCGTTGACCGTGTTTATTGTATAATGCGTTGGCCGTAGAACGATTGGTATCTCCACCGTAGAGCACTTGAGACGTAAGGGGAAATCAAATCACCCTGTCATGAATTCGCCCATTAGGTTGCATATCTTCTCACTTCTTTCAATTAACGATAATATACTGTTTACAAGATTCATTATGTCATGTTTTTCAAATGTTTTTACTCTATGTGATTCACGAACGAAAGTCGTCTCTATTACCTACTATATTTATCATGCTCTAATAATTTAAAACTGAAAACCCATTATCAGATAGATGGTTTGACACAAAGGGGAAAAGGAGACGTTTCACAGTAAACGTTTTTAGGTAAAGTCTGTCTAATGAGTCAGAAAGGATTTCGACAGACGACATCCGCAAAATGACAAAATTTAATTTACTTGTGAATTAAAATGATAGACAACGGTCTCTGTCAGGTATCGTCTTGTTGGGCAGACTTTAAAGCTTATTAAGCTTCGTTCAGAACCTCGCAATTAGTGGAATAAATTAGTGGTTTCAATTACTACTTTGTAGTTTACGATCATTCACAATATTTAAAAAACACAATTAAATTTAATAGAATATCCTAGCAACAGTTTGCGTTAGTCAGTTGTATCCATAGAGAAAGACTAATATTTAGCTTATAACACAATCAACCTTTGATTTCTAACCACAGTTTCTCTTGACAGAAGATAATCAAAGACCAAAATGACATTTCTCGCAAATTTTAAAGCATAATAATTAGTAGAAAAGTTAAAGCTTCATTCAGAACCTCGCACTTAGTGGAATAAATTAGTGGTTTCAATTACAATTTATACTTTTTAGTATAAAAACTATCCTAACCTAACCCAAAAACACAATTAAAATTAATAGAATATCCTAGCAACTTGCGTCAGTCAGTTGTAATCATAGAGAAAGCCTAATAGTTAGCTTATAAAATGATAAACTTTTGATTTCTAACCACAATTTCTCTTGGCGGAAGATAATCAAACGCCAAAATGACATTCCTCGCAAGTTTTGAAGTATAATTAGTGGAAAAGTTAAAAGTTTGTTAACTTTTTCCACTAATTGAAAATGTCTACCACTAATTTTGACGTTCTGAATGCTTACATCGAAATTAAAGGAACAAACTTCTACGCTAATTGAAACCAATAATGTATTCTACTAATTGCGAGTTGCGAGGTTCTGAATGAAACTTTAAATTTTATACAAAAAAATTATTTTGCATTATATTGAGCTAAAATGAACGATAAAAAATAGTAGTATAGGTGTAGGGTAAAGCAGTTTTGTGCATTTGATTATTATTTATTAAATAAATATGAAAAAGTATTTTTATTTTTATTTTTACTTTTTTTCAGGTAAGAATTCATTTCATAGAGAAGAATATCCAAAAACTACGTTACAGCGACAATGAACGGTAATGTAGAAAAAAATGTTTATATCCTAATCCTAGGCTTAGTTATAGATATACCCACATAATTAATTATCACCTTGTAAGTTGAAAACTATAGCGTTTTAACTCTGAAAATTTCACTTTGCTACTTCGTCTGGTTATATACCATAGGATAGAAAAAAATACGATGTCAAGTTGGCTTGAAAATGACGATCGATGACATTGCCCATCAAGAACGGTAAACTAATAGGATTGTTCATCCTCATAAGACGTACGTTCGCCTCTTCCCGCGCTTCATCTGACAGTTGTGACGTCATTATAGTTCTTGTCGTGATAGTATGTATTATTAGTTGCATATGGTATACTTATAAAAATAACAGCTGAGAAATTTTGAGTTAATTATTTTGCCAATTTTAAATGTGAAAACGGTGTTTTTAAAGTTTTTAGAGTTATATAGTGTATAAATACGTTCATTTTGTGTTGTGGATTGTGACAAAGTGCTTACTAAGTGCCTACGATATTGTTAATTAATAATTACAAGCAAAATGTGGAAATACTCTAAAAAGAATGCCTGAAAAGGGTGATGCATTATCCGAGTATTTAATACGATTTATGCAGTTAATTTTCTATACTGCATACATATAAGGTGTTTAAATAAATAAACTAAATAATGAACGTTTTGCACCCGGCAACCAATAATGCACGTGTATGTATTATTGGTTGCCGGATAAGGACTAATAACCATGACAAGGACTACAATGACGTCACAAAGCGAGGAGTTTTCGCATGCACCTGGCTGACACTTTTGGCTGAACAGTTAACCTAACAGGACTGCTTACCTGTTAGGTTAACTGTTCTTGATTGCCCATATGACTTAACATATACAGGGTGAGTCTTAAATAAGTGCAAATATTTTACGGATAGTATATTTCGACCCCAGAATCATGAGGTTTTTTTCGCGAACATTTTTTTTTAAAAATTTGAAATTTTTTGGAATTTTTTTTAGTTTTTAGATAAAAAATATAATTTATTGATAATATGGCAACATAAGTAGTGTATTAAATTTACAAAAAAGAAAATCCAGAAAAGATCAAGTGGTTCTCAAAATTTTAGCAAAAAATATATTTTTTTTAATTTTCAAAGTAAAATATCTCGGTTATTTTAGATTTATTTGAAAAACGGTAAAGAGAAAATATGTTTCTTTTATCGAGATCTACCAGCCCTGAAAATACTTGCACTTATTTAAGACTCACCCTGTATAATGAGAGCGATCTTTATTTTTAAGCCAATTCTAACTCCGCTTATCTCGATTGTTATGGATATCTCATGGTGAGTGTCTGAATCGATTTCAGGTATTTCCTAAATCTGAAGACCGATGATAACAATTAGTCTAATACCATACTTTAATTATATTAATTAAACATATTTATTATAATCTCAATTAAACTTTATTTAGTTGAAAATGATTTAGTTTAAATTTGAGTATCAAAATATGGGAAGTAAATATCAAAATTCAAAACCAAGTATAATTTTTATTAATTTGTATCCACCTTAGACGTTTTTCTTCAAATAATACGGAAAGCGTCTTTCAGAAAAGAACCGCCCCACCGACAAAGAGATAATTAGAAATAATCAAGACAAATTAGGACTGAATTAAGGCGGCTAAGCGGTAAACTTATTTTCGGGTCTCCAGAGACTATACCTCTTAAATGCGACGCTTTTTAATCCTTGTTTTCCACGATGGCACGCCACCCCTACATTATCTCCCCCCATCCTCGGCTTTTCTCGTTTCGTCTCGAAATCGTGACGGTTTTTATTCCGAAATTGGAGATATAAATTTGAGCCTCTTCCCGTAGCTTTTTAATATTGTTCTGCCCCCCCCCCCCTCCCCCATCTAGAGATACTAAAGAATCCTCCAGTCCAGAGGGTCCATAATACAATTATTGGATTACGCATTTGTAATTTTTAGGTTAGAATATACACTTTCTGTATATAATTACGGAACTATTCGCTACCTCAAAACTACAACTAGATATCTCTAAAATCATAGTTTTAGCAACTTGAGCTGTCTAGTTGTTGTAATATCCTGGAAATTTATTTGGGAAATATCTACGTTTCACACTTCAAATATGAGGTGGATGACGTCACTTTTAAGTTATCTATCTAATCGACCTATTTTAGTAAAGAAGGAAATATTGTGACTCAAGATTGTCTGTCGTAAATTGGCCATTTCACCCAGAAAGTAATATTTGATGGGTCGTCGCGCGTCGTTTCATTTTGTGTAGGTCTCTAATTAGTTTGGCAATGTCAGGGTAATATTTCGGTTGGAGTTTGAATATTGCTTCTGGACATTGACCAAAAATGCCATTGTTGTTTTCTTATTGGAGTACTCTAAAATATAAAATTTCTTTACCTTACTTCCTTAAAGTAAGGTAAAATTGTCTGGTTCGTTCTAGTACTTCTTGGAAGTACGTAAAGTTATATCTTTGATTTTATTTGCCACCGCCGGCCGGAGAAATCAAGCCGCATCAAGAATATTCAAACTGACTGCCTTCATAGCTGATTTGTCAGTTTTTTTGTTGCTATTGCTTAGGGTTTGCCCAGGAATCGAACCCTCGCGCTGCGAATTGGTTAATTATAGTTGCCCATGAATGTCGTCAACGTCAGTTGAAAACATTGTATTGCATGTTTTTCTGTAAGCTATTAAAAATTTCGAATTCGTATAGTGACGAATATTATGGTACCCCTCCAGATATAATTGAAATAGTAAATGAAGCTACCACAGATTTATTACCCGACAAATCTAAAAAGTTGTATGAAATTTGTTATAAACGGTTCATTGAGTTCAAAAACGTTCTCCTAGCATATTTGAAAAAATATCATCCTTTGGTCAGAGTATTCAATGTTGAAGGATTAATCAATAAAAATGTTGAAATCTGACATTTTAGCAAATTAATTTGGTTTTTGAAGAAGAAGAAATGATACCTAGAAATTAAAAAAATTTACCCGACAGGAATTTGACAAATTTTTAATTGAAGTCCTAGATCATAAATGTCTTACGATGAAAATAACACTACAGTGTGTAACTACATAAAATTTATATCTGCTTGCTTTTATTATATTATTGTATATAGTTGGAATACTTGGTATTGCAGGAGCATGCCGCAGGGGCGAGTTGCAGAAACTAACATTAAATGATATTAGTGAAACGGGTTCGATCATAATTGTGAAAATTCGTGATAGCAAGACGAACAAACCTCAATCATTGGTAATAAGCGGTAAAATTAGAAGTTTTAATTTTATTGAAATGTATCGCAAATATGCATTGCTTCTTCCTCAATCTACTAGCCATAATAGATTTTTATAAGATATTTTAATGGAAGATGCTCAGTACAACCTGCTGGAATAAATACTTTCAGTAAAGTGACATTGCAAAATACCTTAATATTAAAGATCCAATCGAATATACAGGACATTGATTCCGCAGATCTTGTGGAATCTGGGCCAGATATGTTAATGATAAAATGTCATGGAGGATGGAAATCTTAAAATGTAGCGAAGTGTTATATTGAAGAGTCACTTATCAAAAAAAATCTAAATAGCTATTCAAATCCTGCAAGGTAAACAAAATGCCAGTACTGGATACCTCGCAGCAACATTCCGGAAAAGAGTTTGAAGTGAAGAAAATGAACCATTTTTTTGTCCATCAATTACCTTAGTGAATTGTTGAAATTACAACATTAAAATAAAAAAAAAACTAAAATTGAACTTTCTGCAAGTAGCAAATTATGCCTAAGAGTTAATAATTGCACGAAAAATTTTAAAAAAATATTTGTTTATGTTTGTCTGTTCTTCGGAATGGTTTCGGTTTTGTTTGAAAAATATATCGTAAAACACGTTTTATTGCTGAAAACACACGTGGCCCAAAAAACATCTTTCCTTTTTGGCCCTTTGCTAGCGCACAGCCGAGCCAGCAGTTCGCTTTAATAGATAATTCGTATGCTGTAAGTGGTGCGCTGGAAAGAACCATAAATTTGTTTACTTCCGCTTTGCTGCACTTTCGGACTCGAACTAATTTAGAGAAATGCTCGAGCGGCTTTTCATATTTCATCAACAAACAGTAGAATTAAAAGTACGTATTAGTTTAGCCTACTTCTGTACAGGGTGAGTCAACGATCAAGTAAAGTCCAGTATCTCATTTGTTTCGAGGTTTATAAAAAAATGTTAAATATAAAAGTTATAGGGAAGATTAAGCGTTAGATTATCATTTTAAAATTATCACGACTGTGACTGTAGTTTACTTGAGTAAAGTTAATTAATATAATCGCTGACGGCTGACGCCGGCGCCGTTTTATTTTCGAACATATTGTATTATTGTAGGCTCTTTTGGTTCTTTATTATATTCTAACAAAGGTGGTATATCTATAAACTAGAGAGCTTTTAATGTTGGTCCAGTAGAAGCTGCGTTGTTTAATTTACATCCAGTTGAAGGGCAATTGCACAAGTTATTTACGAGAAAAAAGGAAAAGCATCACTTTACCAGAGACAACTTAGTTATCTCTGACTTTATTAATGCAAACCCAAATGCTTCGTGTATGCATATATGAATGCACAGTCCGGTGGCTGGAACGGAAACTCTACGTGTGGTGATGATAATGTGCATCGACCTTTTACACTTCCTTGCCTTACTTTTTTGATAATTTGGTCAATTACCTTGTGCCACTTGTGCATGCGATTTTAAAAGCCTTGTTAAACCCTTTGCACTAAAATTTTTGATACAAAATTCGTAGGAAAATGTGATATTTTAGTTATTCTAAAGTTAAGTCTAAGTATAGGTGCAATTTCCTATGTCTAGTTAGGATGAAATTTTTTAACATATTTCCGAAGCACTTATTTTTGCTTTCAACAACAATCAAACTTTGAAATAAATCCTAAAAATAAACGTTTTTAGTTTAGTTAACAATTGAAAATCATGAAATTAAGGGACAACTGACAACAAAAGGCAACATTGGTGGGTGGCCGAGTAGACTAGTGAGACGTAGACGCTAGTTGTTTTTATCCCTAGAATGTAGAATGTAGAGTGTTAGGAGGGGAATTAATCACCACGACCTTACAGATCTATTGCGTGTTCCCCTTTCTTGAGCTATAACGAATTATAACTCATCATACAGTCTCAGGGCTTTAACAAAAGCCAGTATCTGAGACGATTTAACAGAGGCCAGCTCTCCATCCTCGACATTAGCCATACCAAAGTTCATGGCACGAATGGTCGTCGTCTCGGCGCACTCAGTGATAAGGTGTTCTGGTGTTTCCCCATTTTCCCCCACAGAATCTGCATTCGCCGTTTCTTCAGCCTACTGAGGTATTCGTTGGTGGGACAGTGTTCTGTTAGAAACCCCGTGATATTCCGAAGATTGTTTTCATTTAACTCAAGGAAAACCTTTGGAAATTTACCTCGGTCGTAAGTTCTGAATACGCGACGTCAATGTAGATGTCTTTGCGTGCTTCATAGACTTCGAAAAGGCCTTTGATAGTCCTGAGTCCAGCATGACAAACTCATCTCGATTTTACAGGAATCAGGAATAGACAATAGAGATACAGAGATAATAGCAAAACTTTATCGTCAACAAAAGGCCGTGGTTTGAATCGAGAACGAAATTTCAGAAGAGTTTAGTGTAAGGAGGGGAGTGCGACAGGGCTCTATAATGTCGCCTCTGCTATTCAATGTGTACTCGGAGCATCTATTTAGAGAGGCACTGGATGGCACAGAGGATGGCTGGTAATAGATCGTGTGGCGAATACATGCAGCAGATACGGAATGAAGATGAACTGCAAGAAGACTCAAACGTTGATCATTAGCAAGAACTACATCAACAACTTTCAGTTCACTGCTAACAACATCGTTCTCACAGCTGCCGAGACAGTTGCATGCCTGGGCTGCGCCCTGACTAAAGACTGGGACCGCTCTCCCGAAATAAAACACCGAATCGAAATCGCGAGAGGGACATTTAACAAAATGCGAAATATACTATGCAACCTGTCCCTCAACGTCCGCACTAGAATCAGAATCCTGAGATGCTACGTGCTCTCAACCCTTCTATATGGAGCAGAGGCGTGGACCCTTACCGACGCATCATGCAAGCGTGTGGAGGCATTTGAGATGTGGTGCTATCGGCGCATGCTTAGGATTTCGTGGGTGCATCGCGTGTCAAATGAGACTGTACTACATCGCATCAACAAGGAGTTGGAGTTTCTGGTAAATGTCAAACGAAGAAAACTGGAATACTTCGGACACATCATGCGGAACGAGAAATAAGGCAGAAGATCAGCGGGACGCAGACGAATATCGTGGCTGCGAAATATACGAACATGGACCGGATTGACGTCAACAGCTTTGTTCAGAACGACAGTGAACAAAGTAATATGGATCAATGTGATAGCCAACATCCAAAGAGGATAGGCACTTTAAGAAGAAGAAGTAAGTTCTGAGGAACTTTTTCGAGTATCTTGGACCATTGTTGGAGGACAACCATTCCAAGTTACGGATGGAGTGTTCCAGATTCTTCAGTTCCTCTTTCGGTTGGTTCCCGTTTGGAAAACCCTCCTTTTCTAGCTAGATCATTTGCTTTTTCATTACCTTCTATCCCTTGGTAAGCAGGCACCCAGAGTAGGAGGACTTTATTTTCTTTGGTTAATTTGTTGAGCTTCTCTAGGCATTCTTTGATCAACTTCGAATTGATGGTTACTGAGTTGATCGCTCTTAATGCTACTTGACTGTGGGATAAGATGGCTATTTCTTGTTTCCAATCAGTGTTGCAGAAGATCCATAATGTGCTGAAAATGAAGTTTGGTTTGGTTTGGTGTTTTGGTGTCGATCAATTACCTTAGTGAATTGTCCAAACTGCGACATTAAAATTAAAATGAACTCAAAAAAGTTATTAAAAAAAGTAAAAATAATATTTGTTTATAGTGGCATTGTTAGTGTCCCAGATTCCACAATCAGTGTTGCAGAAGATCTGCGGAATCAATGTCCTGTATATTCCATTAGATTTTTAATATTAAGGTACTTTGCCAATTTTTCTTCCATTAAAATATCTTATAAAAAATCTATTATGGCTGGTAGATTAAGGACGAAGCAATGCATATTTGCGATACATTTCAATAAAATTAAAACTTCTAATTTTACCGCTTATTACAAATGATCGACGTTGGTTCGTCTTGCTATCAGGAATTTTCACAAATGAAGGGGTAGCAGCAAAAACCAGGCTGCTCCATTTTAAGAAATTTTGCTTGCTGCAAACAGTTCCCAGGAACTACCCTGGTTTTTGCTGCAAATCTAAAGCAGGTTAGCTCCAAATAACGGTGTCATTTATGTACAGGGTGTCCCATTTTAGTTGAAATTATACGGTATCTCCGTTATTCGTGAAGATAGAAGGGTGCGGTTTGCACAAACCTGTTCCACTTTTTTGTCAAACGGAAGATGCCGTAAACAAAATTTTCATAGCTCTCTTCGTTTCTGAGCTACAGGGTCTTTTTGAAAATTTTGCAATTTGTATCTCTATTCTATATTATCTATGCCTGTATCTCTGTTATTGTTAAAGGTATCGAGAAGATGAAAACTGTTTGTTGTAGAACTTTTTGAGCAGAATACAGTGAAGCTGTCTGTTATTCTACGAAAAGAGTATTTTTGAACATATGAACTAAAGTTATGTTTTCTTGATTGACTGTATACTAATTGATTGACTTGGCCTACTAATAAGAAAATGATATATTTTAAATATTGCAGTAAATATTAAAAATAAATATAGGGTGATATATATTTTTGAGAAGCTCGGAGCAAGACGGTTCATATGATTTATAAATATACAGGGTATTCCATTTGAAAAAAACATAACTTTAGTTCATATTTACAAAAATATTTTTTTCATAGAAAAACAGACTACGCCACTGTATTCTACGTAAAAAGTTCTACATGAATCAGTTTTCACCTTCTCGATATTATCCATAATAACGGAGATACGGGGGCTGTCCCAAATTGCAAAATTTTCGAAAAGACCCTGTAGCTCAGAAACGAAGAGGGCAAGATAAAAATTTTGTTTACAGCATCTTCCTTTTGACAAAAAATGGGCACAGGTCTGTCCAAGCCGCACCCTTCTGTCTTCACTAATAACGGAGATACCATGATTTCAACTAAAATGGGATACCCGGTACTGTTAAATGGAGTTTTCTGATTGTTGCAGGGAACGATTGGACTATTTTTTAAAAGGAAATTCAGTAAAAATTTTATTTTCGTAAAAAAGTAGAGCTGCCTGGTTATTGCAGCCACCCCTTCAATTATGATTGAACCCGTTAACGACGCTAGCTCGTGTGTCACGGCCTTGAATTACTCCCAGCGCACGTAAAGATATTTCATTTCAAAAATCGTCATCAATATGGTGACACATTATTGCGCTTTTTGTAGGTTTTAATCATTCGAAATATCGGTTAGATAATAGTAACCGCCATTTTATTTTTGTCGGTCGTTTGGCCGGTCAACCAACAGCCAATTTGCTGCGGAATTTCCAAGTTGGCGTGTTTGCGAAAATGGAATTCGAGGTTTCGACCTCCCCGTTCCCGGACGCACAACAAAAACTCGTCCTTATTCCGCTGGATACATTTTGCCGGATAATGCCGGAACGCGTGTAATCGGAAACGGATGGATTCTTTTGTTGGGCAAAATGAAAATATGTCGACGAAAGGAATATATGTCGAAAGCTATATACGCGACACGGGTCGTTTTCAGGTTTTATTATCTCACATAAATTTTTACACTGCTCGCTCGGTTTGTATCGTAAAAAGGCGACCAGCCCTAAATTGATTTCTGGCTTCTAGCGTTTACATTTTTGAGAAGCTATTACGGGAATGTCATTTCTTTGTTTGACTAGCCAGTTGTTTAATAAACAATACATGTGATATTTTATACAGTTTATACCAAGTAAACTTTTAGTCACGTGATTAAGCTTAACCGGCACAGCGTTGTCCACTTTTATATATTGTCTTTTAATCAAAATATTTTAGGAAACAAAAATAAATTAATTATGAATAAATAAATGTACGGGCCAAATTTTTTTTTTCAAGCTGTCAACTCAAATTAAAAATAAAAACCATAAAACAAATTTAAAGGACGTAAATGTTGTATAATAAAATACAACTAATAATATAAAATAAAAATAATACTAATAGATGGTACGTTACTAATGGTAATAGCCAACTTTGATCTGGGCGCTGCAAATGTTGTATAGCAACAAAAGTCTTGTAGGCTACCGAGATGACCTACCTGCAATTAAAGAGAAAAAACATGGCGTGAGCAACAATGTTACCAGTTATTATTAAAATAAAGTGAATTTAAAATTAAACAGGTACTTGAATGATTTATCAATAGTCCAACTTAAAAATACAAGTTTAAATAAAATAATAAAATGCCACACAGGCTAGTCACACAGACTATTAAAAAAAGCCACACAGGCTATCAAAATGCCACACAGGCTAAAAAATGCCACACATGCTAAAAAAATGCCACACAGGCTATCAAAGTGCCACACAGGCTAGTCACACAGACTATTAAAAAACATGCCACACAGGCTATCAAAATGCCACACAGGCTAAAAATGCCACACAGGCTAGTCACACAGACTATTAAAAAACATCCACACAGGCTATCAAAATGCCACACAGGCTATCAAAGTGCCACACAGGCTAAAAAAATGGACAAGTTAATAGTCAAACTACACTACGGGGCTAACTACTCTTCAAGTCTAATTACGCTACGGGACTAACTACTTGTCAAGGCTAATTACGCTACAGGACGAACTACTCTTCAAGTCTAACTACGCTACACAGGGTCACTACGCCCCAAAGGCTAACGGTAGAAAATAATAAAGCTAATCATAATTCATTCAAGATGAATTTGATAATACAAATACAGATATATATTCTTATCTTCTATTAAAGTCACTTAGACAAAATATAAATAAATCACTGTAAAGAAAATCTTCAATATTATCATCTGCAAATTATCTTTTCTTTATATTCAATCAAATATCTTAAAATTTATCTGAGATTCAGAAATATAATATATCTCAATAAAAACAATAAACAGTAACCAACTAGTTGCTCAGTGAGATAAAATAAACTCACCTTAATTAAACTTCTTATTCGGGACGGCAATGTAACTCAGAACTACCACAAAACCTTAATTAAACCTCAGAAACTTTAATAGTTTTAATTTAATAAGCGCGTACCACTTCTTTCTCTGGCGCTGTCTAATACTGTTTTAGACGGCGATACTGTCTTGAATGTTATCTAAAACCTTTTTGAAAAGTGCAGGTAGCATGAATTTTGGGCTTGTTTTTGTTTACATTCGAAATTCCATTGCGCTCCGGCTTTTCAAATGGCTGTTTTTTATTACGTCAGATAAAGAAAACGTAGCATAGAAAAATAGAGTTCTTACATAAAGAGTTATTATTTACATCAACAAAACGCACATTCTTAGGGACCATAAGGGGCCATTACTACCGCTTTCCAGTTCAAAATATTCTAATAAAGTTGCCATGAGTTTTTTTTTATTTGAGATCTTGTAGACTTCGCACTAAAAGAGGTTCTAAAAAGAACAATGTTCGACCTGCAAGGTCTGCTAGTAAAAATTTTCAGGCTTAAAATATCACAACACTATTTATTTAAATCAAAAACTCGTAATCACGACTAAAGTGTCAAAAGGAATGACAATGTCAGGAAATAAATAAATAAATGGGAACTTCACATTTTTTACAGCGGAGCTGAATACCACCTGAATCCCCAGCGCAAAATTTAAATTCCAGTTAGTCGGCACGGCACCGAAAATGTCCATGGTTGGCAAAAATGAATTTAAAAATCGCGCCCTCGATTATGTAACTTAAAGTTTAATTAGGTAGTAAGTGATAGTAAGTAAGTAATGGACTCTTAAGATAACAAGAGGAAAAAAGTCAGTGGCGCAGATTTTTTTTTTAGAAAAATATTCCAGTGATAATCCATATGCCCTTCAATTCTGATTCATGTTATTGTGAATTCTTGATGCAGAAACAAAAAAATAGTATATATTAATACAGGGTGGCCCATCGAAAACGTTCCGCAAGGTATAACGGCCAGGGTACTTTTTTTTTCAAAAAATCCAAAAACACGTCAATTTTGTTTGTGTTGGGGACAAATTTTGCCCCAAAAATGATTGCAAAATCTTCAACCCTCTAAGCGGGGGTGTCATCCCCCAACTTTTTTTAAATGGGAAGGGGTGTCAAGTGGCACCGCAATGATAAAAGCTTTCTATTCTCTATATTTTCCCGCCTCGTTTTTGAAAATCGGTCAAGTCATTGAGAAAATATGAAGGATTGAAATTTGAAAAGTTTATTTAAACATTTATCAGAGTAAATGATAAGGATAAATTCCTTCGACCAATCTGAGTTTTTTTTATTATTTCTAGATGTTTACGCATTTTTTCACTTGTCACAAAGTTGAACGATCAGGTGCGGTAGTTGTTAGATAGCTGTTCTGTGACTTGTGCGTTGAAGTCCTTCTCAATATCGTTGACAAAACTGACCTATAATAGAATTTCCAAAAATACCAGCCCACACGTTCAATTTCTGAGGGTTTTGTGTGTGCACCTCGTGAAAAACCCTGGGGTTGTCCTCAGCCCAGTACCGACAGTTGTACCGATTAACGACACCGTTCAAAAAGAAAGTACACTCCTCCGAAAAAACACACATTAAATAGGAAATTATTATCATTCGCCACTCGTTCACTCATAGTTTCACAAAATTGCAAGCGACGATCAAAATCGTCTTCGTTGAGTTCTTGTACCAACTGAATTTTGTACGGGTGGAACTTTTTTTTGTGGAACGGGTCTATCTATCCTTTGGACACTTGTACGATTCAGGCCGGTCTCATTGGCTAATTTTCTTGTACTCAGCGTAGAGAATACCTCCATAGCTTCATTTACTACAGGATTTTCCCTCTGTCTCTTTTTATTCAAAACGGAACCAGTTTCACGAAATTTTGCTACTAACTCGCGAACAATTTTGCCATAAAGGTGTTTGTCAGGATGGCGTTCATTGAATATTTGTGCAACCCGATTGCCACATTCATTATTTTAAAAAAAAAAGGTCGATAGGTCCAATGATTTTTCCACTTTTTCTGCAAGTGAGTACACCATAATTGTTAAAAAGTTTAACGATATTGAGAAGAACTTCAACGCATAAGTCACAGAAGAGCTATCTAGCAACTACCACACTTGATCGTTCAACCTTGTGGCAAGTGAAAAATGGGTAAACATCTAGAAATAATAAGAAAAAAACAGCAAATTGATCGAAGAATTTATCCTTATCGTTTACTCTGGTAAATGTTTAAATAAACTTTTCAAATTTCAATCCTTCATATTTTCTTAATGACTCCACCGATTTTCAAAACCGAAGCGGGAAAGTATAGGGAATAGAAAGCCCTTTTCATTGCGGTACCACTTGACCCCCCTTCCCATTTGAAAAAAAATGGGGTATGACATCCCCGCTTAGAGAGTTGAAGATTTTGCAATCATTTTTGGGGCAAAAGTTGTCCCCCTCACAAACAAAATTGACGTGTTTTTGGATTTTCTGAAAAAAATTACCCTGGCTGTTATGCCTTGCGGAACGTTTTCGATGGGCCACCCTGTACATAAAATCTAGTAATATTTAAATAAAAAAAGTGTACCTACAAGAAATATATAATAATTATATTATAAATATTATCTTAGTTAATAATATTTTTTGAAAGCGGACTAGCATTTTCTGTTTAGATCTCGTTTGGTTGTCTGGGGTTTCTAAGCTTTACCTATCAATATTCTTTGTCAGAATATGTAACTTTTGACATAATATAGAAAGCGATACATAAACAACCGTCATAAGTCAATGCGCAATACATTTTTCAATAGTTTAGTCGAATTAAAAATACATCTTCCTAAATTGAATGACTCTCTTAAATTCGAATTAAAACTTTAGAAACAGAACCCCAAAAGCCTCGTCCCTTTTCCTCATCAAATCGTTGTTCCACTCCCGGATTTTCTTTCACAATAAAATCAACTAAAACTCCCGAGAGTCTTCTTCCTCGGTTATACTTAGTAAATGATCTTTCCAAAGCTATTAACAACTTTGATTTGTATACAAACTTTTCGGGCAATATCGAAACTTTAATGTCCTAATGGATTATGAGTTATAGTCCCGCCGATGCTGCTCGTCCGATGCAATCTGCGAAATTGTTGCCGAATTTATTTGCCAATTTTCTTTCCGACTTGGCGTACTTTTGCCGGCTGTCGGATAAATAGAGTGCTCGGTTGAATATAAATAGAGCAAAATGATAGAGCGGGAACAAGAAAGTTTTGCGATTAAGATTATCAGTTTAATCCAATGACAGAGGCACAATGGCTAGTTGCACAAATCTCAGTTTCAGGGTATTTTGAATGTTTAACAAGAATGCTAAATTCCAAATAATGTTTTTAAATTTTCATTAGAAAAAGTTATGCGACAACGAGTAAAAGGATGGTAAAATCTATCGATATCTACTGTAGATAGTTGCGCCTCGGTGGTACGAAAGTACTACCATTGCACGCAGGCCGCTATCTCCCGTTCGCGGGACTTAATATCTAACCGATACTTTCTGACAAGTCGGAATTAACTATCTCTGCGCTGTGGTTGTCATTTTGTGGATCTGCCCAAGCTCACCTGATGATGGAGTAGGGCTCCGAAACCGGTAGTGAGAGCAGGTTGAACCACATTATGACAAGCGTACAGCGTAGAATTAATTTTCTATATCAGCAGTTAAGTGGCAAGAATCCTTATATAATTTTATTATATACCTATACTGCAAGAAATTTGTTTTCTATTTTATTCAGGGTGAGTTTCCTACGATGTTCTCTATGGGTATCTTGGAAACTACTGGAGATAGAGAGTCGGTTAAATGGGGAAAGAATTGCAGTTTTATGGGGTCATAAATATGCGCCTTTCAAATTTTTGAAAAAGTTCATGGCTTACTAGATATTTCGAAAAAAACAAATTTTGGCTATTTTAAAAATTGTCCCTAATTGCATTATAATCTATTTTAGACAAAATGTTTTCAGATAAAAGTTGTAGATAATTACATCTCTAATGAGTTTGTGTTCTCCGATTTTGTTTTTCTAAAGTCTGTCATTTTTGACATATGACACAAACATATGTTTATTTAAATGGAAACCATAGTTGGCTATGACTTAATAAAAAGCGCCATTTTTTAAGCTTTTCAGCGATATAAGCTACAATATGTTTTTTTCGAAGCAATACTGAGTTATAGCCAATTTTAATTTTTAAACAATTTCACTTAGTTAGCCATGGAAAGAAGTTCAATCGTCGTTGCTATCAGAAATGTCAAACTGTCACATACAAACTTTGTAAATTAAAATAACCAAAAATTGTAAATATGAATTTTTCAAATCAAGAAAAGCGTGTAGGATTATTAGTTCAACTTTTCTTGGTCATACATTTTCGAGGATAATTACATAGGCTTTTTAAAGAACGGTTTTCAAGACATGTTGAAAGAGTTAAATTTAGAGACTCGCGCATCAATAGAGTGGTTCCAATATAACTTTCATTATGACCCCCCCCATAATGAAAAAAATGTTAAAAATTATTTATATCGTATTTATTTAAACTCAAAGATAGGAAGAGGTGGACCAATTGCATGGCCTCCTCTCAATTGACTCGGACTCAATTGCATGGACCTGACCTGCCTATTTTAGATTTTTTATGCAGTATATTTTTGAATATTTTCTAAAATAACTTAAACTGTATGTAGCGATATTATTTTTTAAGTTTAAGTTTGTGTAATGTAAATTGTAAAGAATTGTTTAATAAAATATTCTGTGTTTTTATAAGTCATAAATTATAATAATTAAATAACCTAACATAATAGAATAAACCATGCCAACTAAGTGAAATTAACCAAGAAAGATAAGAATTGGCTATAACTAAAGCAATTATATGCTATGGCTAAAGCAATTTTTCCAAAAAAACATATTATAGCTTATATCGATGAAAAGCTTAAAAATGGCGCTTTTTATGAAGTCATGGCCAACTATGGTTTCCATTTAAAAAAAATACAAGTTTGTGTCATATGTCAAAAATGACAGGCTTTAGAGAAAAACGAGGAACACAGTCTCATTAAGGATGTGATTATCTACAACTTTTATCTGAAAACTTTTTGTCTAAAATAGATTATAATGGAAATAGAGACCATTTTTAAAATAGCCGAAATTTGTTTTTTTTTCGAAATATCTAGTAAGCCATGAACTTTTTCAAAAATCTGAAAGGCGCATATTTATGACCCCACAAAAGTGCAATTCTTTCCCCATTTAACCGAGTTTCTATCTCCAGTAGTTTCCGAGATACCCATAGAGAACATCGTAGAAAACTCACCCTGTATATTATTATATACTTATGGAAGAAACTCAATCATATTCAAATCTAGAATGCCACTTTATCTAAAGAAGAGAACATTCGACCAATGTGTAATACCAGTCATTACCTACGCATGAAAAACCTGACACTTAAACGGACATTATAAGGAAACTGCAGGTCACACAACCCTGAATGGAACGAAATATGCTGGGAATAACCAAGAGGGACCGTGAAAGAATAGAGTGGATACGACAAAAGGCCCAGGTAATAGATGTCATCCATAGAACCAAATTCTTCAAGTGGCGATGGGCAGGAAAAAGGACAGATGGACCACAAAAATTTTAGCATTGTACCGAGGAGGAATCAAGAGGCCTAGAGGAAGACCAAACTTGAGTTGGGATTATGATATTAGGAAATTAGCAGGGATAAATTGGGCCCGCATAGCCAACAATAAACAAGAATGTGCCCAACCACAAAGAGAATATCTAAATATGTGAGGGAGGCTACACTATAATTGGAAATGGTTGAATAAGCTGAGAATGATGATGATAATGGTATTATACTCAGTATAGTTTTACAACGGTGTACATTATATTTTCTGTCATTTTTTGTATGTCGTCTGTCACCAGACTTTAATAGCAAAGATCATAAATGCTTTGCGTTAGACAAAACAAATAAACTCCCGTACTACGAATTTCTTGTTTTCCTTTTGGCCCAAATGATATTTTCGCATATTTTGGTAATTAAAAGCCTTAAATCTTCTGGCGTTTCTATCGGAGAGTGCGGAGACGTTTAAATTAAAGATTTAAATCAAGAAAAGTTATTCGGCGTTTTGCCTTTCGAAACTCGCTTAAACTTTAATCAGACCGTATCCGCGATTTCCGCCAGAGGACGCGCCAAAGACACATTTCATTTTACGAAATTAAAATTTTATTTCGAAATTTTGTTATTCGTCGGTCGGGGGAAGACGTCAGATTTTCGTCGGGAACACGACACAGACAGCTGTCACTAAGTACATAAAGAGGGCGATATTTTCCTCCCGGAAAAATAATATAGCGCTCGGAGCAGACATTACGGTTAAGACGGTAAAGGAGTTTTATTAAATTTTCTTTAAAATATTGGGAATATCAATAAGGATCTGGATTTTGATTCTAAATCACTTCGACAGTCACAAGTGTTGGTAACCGAAAGGTCAATCTGTACAAGAACTTTGAGATGTGTCAAAAAACGATACATTTAAATAACAGTTTCAGTTGTTTATATTATTTAGAAATGACAGCTTAAATTAACAGGTATCGATAATTTAAAATTCAAAATACACGAGTATATTTTTAAAGTGACAGTATGGGAGGTCTTCATTTCCTGTTATCTTCTATTTGTTTATGAACAATCATTATGATCATTATGACTTAATATCTACCTATAATCATCTAACAATAATCATCTAACACAACACATTAATTCCACAATGTAATAATTCTACAAAAAAAACCTTCATCTGTTGTTTACCTGTCAAAATAAAACTACTTAAAAGCCTGCTAAAAATTATTGGTGTGGTGATGCCGACGTCGCGAGCCATTGATATTGAACTGTTATTTTTATATGTTATTTGGAACTAGCAGAAATTGCGGGCCTGGTAAATCTTGTAACATGGTAATTTTGAGTATTTGAAATAGTATTTGATAGCTTTGAATCTTAAGTACAAAAAATAATTTGCAACAGATGTATAAAAGTAACAACTCTTGCAAACTATTTTTATAAATAACAGTTGTAAAATCATCGTTAAATAACCATCTCACGACGCGTTCAAAATATGACCAACAATATTCTCAATTCCAAAACTAATTCTGAATTGGACACTCACTGGTAGGGGCAAAAGAGGAAGACCAAGATAGATCGAGAAATACACGACAACTAGATGAAAACGTCTGGCAAGATAGGCAACAATAGAGACAAGGCATCGAAAGATTTCGTAGAACGCTATAACCCCGATAGATATATACAGGGTGAGTCATAAGTATAAATATAACATAAGTGTAAATATTTTTAGGGGTGGTGTGTTTCGCCCCAGGAATACGCCAATGAGGTATTTTTCACAAAAAAAAAATGTTGAAAATCGTGCGTTTTCTTTTAAATTTTCCTGTATACATATTTTAGAAAACTTTTTTGAACTGCCTGTTCACCGCAAATTTTCTTACTGCATAATTTCTTAATCTTTGATATTACCATGGTTACGGCACTAAAAAGCATACAAATACAAAAAAAGGGAAAATTTTTAAAAATTAAATCAATTTTTTTTCAAACTGGAATAACTCAGTTATTTTGAACTCATTTGATAAAAGGTAAAGAGAAAATCTCTCTCTTTTATCAAAATCTACCAGCCTTGAAAATGTTTGCACTTATTTAAGACTTACCCTGTATATATAAATAAGAGTCTCTATTTTATAAATTTTAGAGTCGCTGTTGATTTTATATCTATTATCTTTCGTACTAACAACTGTTGCGAACTATTATCTATAAATAACAGTTGTAAAATAACTGTTTACTAAATAACAATACCCTATATATTTTATTAACTTTTAAAATCGAGAAAATTTAGACAAACCACTTAAAATTTCTGACAATTTGCGTATTTCTTTTAATTTTAATTGTTCTTTTAATCGGGATAAGATACCAAGATTGTTTTTAATAATACTAATGATCAATATGCATATTATACAAAAAGGAAAAGATGTAGAAACAACATTTTTATGGGTATATGTGGGAACGCAATGTAAATAATTTAAAATAATTTTCAAATATACAGGGTGTTTCAAAACTAAAGTCCATACCAAAGTAATATATTTTCTTATAGAAAAAGTTGTAGGGAGTTTGATTTTATCTATTATGCTGTGGATAAGACAGAAACTGGAAGATGCTGGTCCGCTAGTATTTAACTAAAGTCTATCCATGAGAGTTTTAATAAAATTGTGGTCGGTGTTGATGATTATAATGTTATTTTTTACACGCTCGATTTTGTTCATCTAGAGTATATTTCTCTGGATGAACAAAATTACAGCGCTTTCATATGGAGCGGACCGTCCGCGCGGATGTTTTTTCAAGATAGCTCATCCGGACGGAGCATACGCGACCCATGTGAAATTTTTTATTTAAACCCATAGAACTCGCGGCCGCTCCATTCCATCTGAAAGCGCTGTTATAGTTCATATTTATCAAATAAACTTTTAGCTGATTATGCTTCACCGGTACAGCGTTGCCGGCTTTTACATGTTTTTTTAAAATCAAAATATTTTAGGATATCGCGTTGGATATTGACGCAACGTCTGGATATTGAGGCAATGGATATTGTCCTACGATTACTAACCGAGAATTATCACGGAGGTCGTTCACGGTATGAACATTTGCTCTTTTTTCAAATTTTGTTAGATTACTATAAATTGATTCTCAGCAATCTCCGAAAGATCATTAGGCCACTTTAAAACCTTTGAACCTTTGGAAATAGAGCTGCAGAATTTTGGAAATTTCCTACCGGCAGAACAATGGACTAAATAAAAGCAACGTGTTCCATTTGCCGGTCTATTATTCCAGTGGCAATTAGCGACGGGCCAGAAAGAAAACTTTGTCGATAAATTAGGAGAGAAGCTGCTGCTTTCGCCGTCGCCGTGCCCTAAAGAAATTAGCCAGCGTTTTCTTCGTTTTTCATCGGGCCGAGGAAATTTGGCTTAATAAATTATGGCGTAATTGAGGTCGCGTGACCTTTAATTTTAAGACAAAAATAAGCATTTGACAGATTGTCCGAAAATATTTTTACTTGAAAATATTGCATATTGTAATATGTTGTTCTTCTTTATTACTAGATAATAATATTCACTTTACAATAAGAACTAAGGAAGGAGGTACTATTTTATATAAGAATTTACAACTTTGAGAAATACCTCACTGTAGTATTGAGCAATAAAATGGATTGGAAAAGAGATTGCTCAACATGTAAAAGATCATACCATAACGTGGTATACCTACTCTGATGCTTCCAAAACCAAAGCAGGGACAGGGATAGGAGTATTTGCAATTTATCTTAGATAGGAGCTATCGAAAACAGGAAATGACATCTTATCCGATAGTCAAGCAGCACTAAAAGCGATCAACTCTGGGGAAATACTAGAACAGCTTATCACTGAGTGGGCCGAGACGACAACCGTTCATGTCATAAACTTCGGTACGGCTGATGTCGAAAATAGAAAACTGTCCTCTGTGGAGCCGTCTCAGATACTGGCTTTTGTCAAAGCCCTGAGACTGTGTGATACGAATTATAACTCGTTATAACTCAAGAAATGGGATCACACAATAGACCTTACGTCGTGGTGATTAACTCCAAAACATTCTACATTCTATATGCATATTTGAACCATGTCAGTTATGCTGTTCTTTATTTGTTTCATGATTTATTGCTTATTTTATAGTTGGCTATAAAGTCAACCATTTGTATATAAACATGGTATAAAATTTCTGGAAAGACATTGTTTCAATATTTAAACCAAATTCAGGTTATTTGGTGCTTTGAGAAAGCTTCAAAATTGACAATTCCATATATGAAAGGTACACCAGAAAAGATCAGGCGAATAACCTAATAGTATAAAATTAAAACTACTTTTATGTCTGGAACTTAGAAATAGAAAGGTCTTAAGATTAGAATAGTTCGATTTTTAGATTAGTTCACGTTGATCAAGATTTAGATTAGATCAGAGTCTTCGAGGTAGCATTGGCCTGATTCACTACAACCTTTTCCAATCTACCGTGGTCCTCTTCTGATCCTTGAGATACATTCTCCAGTTTTATCTTTGCCCTGGTGAATTTCTCCACCATTCTAGAGATTTGTTGGCCACCCATCGTTTTGTGGCCATTCTCCTAACTGATTTTACCTTTTAGAAGAACTCTAGGCCTATTGATACATTGATGAGACTTGTTTGGCCATTTCATCTGCCTTTTCGTTACCCTTGTGACTCTCGTACCCTAGTGCCCTTGGTCCTCTTCTGATCCTTGAGATACATTCTCCAGTTTTATCTTTGCCCTGGTGAATTTCTCCACCATTCTAGAGATTTGTTGGCCACCCATCGTTTTGTGGCCATTCTCCTAACTGCTTTTACCTTTTAGAAGAACTCTAGGCCTATTGATACATTGATGAGACTTGTTTGGCCATTTCATCTGCCTTTTCGTTATCCTTGTGACTCTCGTACCCTAGTGCCCGGACTAACGTAATATTATTGACGCTCACCCAATATATTTAGAACACATACGCATGCAATCCCATAAGTCTAGTCTGGAACCGACTGCCTTTAGGTGCTGCTTGACTGTCTGTGAAGACTATTTCTGCTAGAATGATCTTGATAGATAGATCTCACCGAAGCTTTGTGTAAATTTCAAAATGGAAAATGCAGTTGGGGGTTGGAACCTGGTTAGCGAAACGCGCGTCCAGTGCAAAAGTAAAAGTTTTTGGGTGTATTGTAGTCAGTGTTTTATTATGCTTCAAAATTAAGGACAATGCCACTCCAAGAAAATGTATATTTTATATACAGGGTGAGTCTTAAATAAGTGCAGATATTTTAGGGGTAGTATATTTGGACCCCAGAAACAAGTCTATAAGGTTTTTCTCGCGAATTTTTTTTTTGGGAATTTCTTTTAAAACATGTGTTTAGTTAGGTTATAGGGCATAAAATAGAAAACATAAAATCTTCATATGTGTACAAGAAAGAAAATCCAGAAAAGATCCAGTAGTTTTCAAAATTTAAGCGATAAATCATTTTTTTATTTTCATAGTCAAATATCTCGTTTATTTTGGACTTATTTGAAAAATGGTAAAGAGAAAATATGTTTCTTTTATCGAGATCTACAAGCCCTGAAAATATTTGCACTTATTTAAGACTCACCCTGTATAATAGGAATTAAAGCTTCATTCAGAACCTCCCAATTAGTGGAATAAATTAGTGGTTTCAATTACACTTCATACTTTTTAGTTTACGATCATTCACAATGTCTAAAAAACACAATTAAAATTATTAGTAGTTATTAATTATTATATAATATTTAGCTTATAAAACAATAAACTTTTGATTTCAAACCAAATATTTTCTTGACGGGTGATAATCAAAGGCCAAAATGACATTCCTCGCAAATTTTGAAGTGTAATTAGTGGAAAAGTCAAAAGTTTATTAACTTTTTCCACTAATTGAAAATTACCACTACTAATTATGACGTTCTGAATGGTTACATTACAATTAGGTGAACAAACTTCTACGACTAATTGAAACTACTAATTTATTCCACGGATTTCCAGGTTCTGAATGAAGCTTAAGACTATCAACGTCTCATATAGAAATGAATGCGTAAGTTATTTACCCATATTTTAATAAATGAAAAACTTTTGTATTTTTTTATTTTTATAGTTTTTATTTTTTAGCCAGAATAGTACAAAAAGCTGAGAATTAATTGTAAACTTGGCAACACTGAAATGATCATGAATAATGTAATCAAATTAAAATTCGCCTGTTTCAACCGAGCGTTGCGTGTAAAAAGGGTGAAGGGTGGGGCTTAAAATTCCAAAAAATATTCGTTTTATAGCAGGTGTTGCTACTCGCCCCATATTTTGAACAAACAAAGTAGCACGACATATAAAACTTTTTTAACCATGTTACAATCCCAGTTGATTATTTACAGTTTTAGAATAATCTATGACTTTATTTGGTATTTTAGGTATTTCATACTATTACACAAATTACAAATGTTAATAAACAACGATTTAAACTAATCGAAAAAAGTTAAGGATATTGTGTTTTCGCTAGGAAGAAAATTTTTCAGAAAAAATGTGTTATAACTATTAATACCTATGTCGTTTGTGTTTAAAAGAAATACTGTTTGTAAACATAAAAATATGTACCCAAACAAATAAAAAGCATTATCATCAAAAATGTACATTTAATTTTTGTTTAGAATAGAACTTGTTTACGTGTTGCTAAGCGGCAGTTCGCGATATTGTGGTTATTCTGTCATCGATAATATGAACAGACGTCATTTAACAGTAGAGGAAGCAAATCACGCCATTGGGTTGCCTTCTGGCAGTGCGCGACAGATCGATGTGGCTGATCGATTTAAAGTCACCTAAAGTGTAATTTCTAGACTTAAAACCCGATTTAATGAGACTGGATCTGTCATGCAGAGGCATAGGGAGGGTAGACCAAGGTCGACAAATGCTAGGGAGGACCGAAGCTTAATGAGAGGAGCTAGGATATATCCTGCAAGAAACTACACGTTGCTCAGCCACGACCTTTTGGCTGCCAGCAGGGTACGTATTACCATAGTTTAAGGAAAAGAGTAGTTGCACTCTCGCAAATATTTTCTGCCAGTTTTTGCAAGCTGTCAAATATCGGCAGCTTGCAAAGCGTTTCAGTTGAATTCCGTCCGTCGAGCTGCGAGGTTCGAGCGTTGCGTCCCAGCACAGAGACGGATTGACAAAAAATGAGTGCCTTATTGTGTGCTGCTATTAATTGTAGTAATAATTCAAAAAATTGTTCCTTGAGTTTTTTTAGATTTCCATCGGATGTAAATCGGCAAGCTATACTGATAGTAATTATCAATAAACATTTAATTATATTTGTTTATTTTAGAAGCTGAGATATTATGTAATTAATTAAATGTTATTATTTTTTTTAGCATGTGGGCAAATCTTAGAAATAGTTTTTTAGATATACAGGTTGTCTCAAATATGCTCATGAAAATATTCTTTGGTCAGGGGATTTGCCATAAAATTTTAATTCCAATAATAATTTACGAGATAATTTAGATATATATTGGTTTTTGAAACAATTTTAGGGTAAATATTTTGTACATCTAAAGTCTCCGCAAATTATTCATATTTTTTAAATGAAAGAATTTTATAATAGCATAATCTATTATAAATTTAGTGGACTGTATTTTTTTATGTTTTTTTTTATTTTATTTATTATTTATTATAAGTGGTCGTAATATAACAATATTCAAAATATTATAGACAAAATATTGAGTTTATATTTGAGGGAAGAAAAGTGCCACACCTAGCTTTAAACCACCGTAAATATACAGGGTGGCCCATTATTGCGAGGAAGTCCAATATCGTCGTTCTTGTCGAAGATGTGAAAAAAGTTTTATTCATATGTTTCAAGGTTTATAAAGGGTCGTATAGGGTATTTTTTATGGCGATGGCGTCACCAAAATCGGAATATTTAAAATGGTATATCTCAATTTTTTAAATGCAACATTCTGTATATTATTTTTCGGTCAGATGCAGAATTAAAAAGTGAACATTTTTTTATTTAAAGTGTTTCTCTAAATTTTAACGGTTTCTGGCAGATATTCTCAGTATTATATTACATATAGCTCTTTCAACAGTAAATTTTTATCAAAGCCACCTAATATGATCTTTGTCTGATATTTTATCGTTGAAAATCCCATATGTAATGAAATACAGAAAATATTTGCAAAACGCCTAAAAATTTAAGAACACTTTAAATACAAAAAATGTTCACTTTTTAATTCTACATCTGAAAGAAAAATAATATACTAGGTGTTGCATTTAAAAAAAATGAGATACAACATTTTAAATATTACGATTTTGGTGACGCCATAAAAATACCCTGTATACGATAAAGTAAATTTTTCTACACGAATTTATTCTGGTGTCCTTGTCATGTTTAAGAAAACATAGCTAAGTATTAATAAAGTTATATTCACTCTAGTTTTTTGCCACTTTTCATATATAATGTTTTTAACCAAAGTTTTTTTTTAGTAAATAAGAAATAGAATGGCAACACCGCAGTGTGCTTTAAATAGAATCCAGTTATCTACAGAAAATTTTTTAAACTTGTTTTAAATAAAAAAAAATTGTAGAAAATCTCTGAAATAGATAATAATATAAAATATGTCATTATATATATATATATATATATATATATATATATATATATATATATATATATATATATATATATATATATATATATATTTTCCGCATTTCTTCCCATCAGAAGATTTTCAGATACAGAAGAATTGTTACCTACACGAAATGTGAAAACATTCTGTTTTCAAGCAAGTTTTTACTCGATGATCAATTTATTTTATTTTATTTTATTGGGAACTCATATTTTTCTGAATACATATCTGTGAAACTCCGGCGAGTGCCACGACTATACTTTGCCTAGTTAATAGACTACAACTATACAGCTACTTCAGTGGTCACGGGAGGCGAGAACAAGGTCATATAAAGTGGCAGAAAAAGAACAAAGGATTTGACAAGGAGTAAATCTACTAGTTTCCTTATACTATGGTATTACCCCTCGGACGGTCTTAAATCGATTAAAAAAACAGGTTGCTATAGGCCTATAAGACGCCCTCCGTTGACCGCGAGAGTCAGGTTGAGGTCATAAAGCTCAACATTTGTTCTGGTGTAATGAAAGAGCTAACTGGAATGATCAGGGGCATACGGCGATGTTCAGCGATGAAAGCCGCTATTGTCATCGTACTGACAGATGTACAGTTCATAGTGATGGGCAAAACTGTTATTTTTAGATAACAGTTGAAACTGTTATAGTTATTTATAAAAAACAGCTTAAAATAACAGCTTAAAAATAACAGGTTTCTTTATTTTATTGCTAAATATCTGAAAGAGTATGAGACGGTCACCGCCAGGCGTATTAACGCAGTTGCAAGTTGCAACAATGACGTGCTCGGTGGTAGTATTTCCAGGGTGTCAAAACATTTCCGAATATCGATTGTTATCTAAAATACCTCTCTAAAAACGGTGGTTGTTTACAAATAAGCGCTGTTGCGATATATTGCGATATAAAAAAAGCCAAAATTCCGCCACTCGTCTATACCTACACATTACGATCTACCTACGCCCTGCCCCTCGATACGCGTAGACCCTGATTGCGTAGCAGTGTACAGGGTGCATCTCACTCGACGGGCGAGAAGCTCTTAGTTATGATTTTACCATTTGCGGTCAAAAAATAGCAATATAAGAAAATGTGTAGTATATTCTTCGTAAGTAAACCAACTACACACTAGAGTTCGAATTAATTTTACACTTAAACTAGCGTGTACCCGCGACTTCGTTCGCGTCGAATTAATAATTTCTAATGGTGATGATAAAGCAAAACAAGAATTTCCATTAACATACAAACTGGATAAAATTTTCTCACATTTGCCAAAAATAAGCTTTCTAACGTCGAGCAGTTTAAGCAGAATCGTGGTTAATCAATTGCTCAACTTTTTGGAACGCCCTGTATGATTTTTAAAAATCAAAATATGTAAAAAAAACAAAATAAATTATGCGTGTCCAGGCGTTTTCCCGAAAGACTAACCGTTTTTTAAATAACAAATATTGTAATATTTGAGGGGCGTTTTCACCCTGTTGGAATTAGAGATTCGAAAAACCCCTCCTTATCGAACCTCAACCCCACAGTCAATCCGTTTGCAAAAAAAATCAGCTTTAAACGTCCAGCAGTTTAAGCAGAATAGTGATTACTCAATGGTCATCTTTTATGAAACACCCTGTATATATTTTTAAAAAATCTTAAAATGTGTAAAACAACATAATAAAATATACGTGTTTTAAGAGTTTTTCCGAAAAACTCACCGGTTTTTAAATAAAAAATATTCTAATATTTGAGAGTAGTTTCACCCCCTTAGAATTCGAGTTTCGAAAAATCCCTTCTTATCGAACCTCTACACATTAAAGTCAATCCGTTTTCCAAAAATCAGCTTTTTACGTCAAGGGCTTTAAGCAGGATCGTGATTAATCATCCAATGACCAGATTTTTCAAAACACCCTGTATACATTTTTAAAAAATCTTAAAATATTATTCTGAAAATTTTTCAGAATAAATAAATACCTAAATACTGAAACTTAATAAGTAAGTACTGAAACATACAGCGCCATTATATCTCGACCTCCGTCCGTTATGTTCGTAACAGGTTGAAACAGAATGTATTTAAAACAACTGATGGCGTTATTCCCCAACCTGTTTCGAACCTCCATCGACAATCGACCGATGCAGCAGCTTTCCTTTCCCACACCGATTATCTCGACCGCCGCCCTGTTATGCTCGTAACAGGTTGAAAAACAACATATCTAAAACGACTGCTTCTCCAACCCGTTGCGAGCCTCCATCGACAATCGACCGATGCAACAGCGTTCCTTTCCCACTCCTGTTATCTCCACCGCCAGGCGTTATGCCCGCAACTGTTTCAAAAAACCTGCTTCTTTTATATCCTATTATTTTTAAGCTGTTGTAAATACGACAATCGACGGTATCGATCGAAGCAGCTACGTTCGCCGTAGCGCTTTCCCCACTCCGTTGTCCGTTGTCTCGCCGCCTGTATCGATGGTTGACGAAATAACATGTTTTCCATCCATACTAGTTGTTTTTTGGAATTGCTTCGAGCAGCATAGAATTTCGTGGTGATGCAGAGCGCCGACTTCGTTTTTCGTATCGCGAGCGGCCGATCTCTACGTATCGTTATTTTATATCTGTTATTTTTTAGAAGTAGTAACGGCTGCGTTATGTTATTTATAAATAATTGTTATAAAATAACAGATAGTTAAATAACAACCCATCACTAACAGTTCATGTGTGGAGACTAAGATATACAAGACTTAACGGCCGCTATGTTTAAGAAGAGCATCCCTTTGGAATTAGAGGTGTAATGGTCTGGGGTGGAATTTTCTACGGAGGCCGAACGGAATTGTATGTCTGTGAAGGTACAATGACAGGTGAAATTTATGCTGATGACATCATTGGAAGGCGTCTTATAGGTCTATAACAATGTAAACCTGCTTTTTTAATCGATTTAAGACCGTAAGGGGTAATACGTACCCTTCTGGCGACCAAAAGGTCCTGGCTGAGCAACGTGTAGTTTCTTGCAGGATCTATCCTAGCTCCTCTCATTAAGCTTCGGTCCTCCCTAGCATTTGTCGACCTCTTGGTCTACCCTCCTTATGCCTCTCCATGACAGATCCAGTCTCATTAAATTGGGTTTTAAGTCTAGAAATTACACTTTAGGTGACTTTAAATCGATCAGCCACATTGATCTGTCACGTACCGACAAGAAGCAACCCAATGGCTTGATTTGCTTCCTCTACTGTTAAATGACGTCTGTTCATATTATCGATGACAGGATAACCACAATATCGCAAACTGCCGCTTAGCAACACGCAAACAAATTCTATTCTAAACAAAAATTAAATGTACATTTTTGATGATAATGCTTTTTATTTGTTTGGGTATAATTTTTATGTTTACAAGTTTTTATGTGTTTTTTTTTTAACACAAACGACATAGGTATTAATAGCTATAAGACCATTTTTTCTGAAAAAAAATCTTCCTAGCGAAAACACAATATCCTTAACTTTCTTCGATTAGTTTATTTTATATAATATGTGACAAATTTTGATCTTTTAGTTCATTCATATTTATTTAATATTTTTTAGATTTATATTTTCATAGTGCTTGAATAAGATGTAGAGAAAAATTTCTAATAAACTCCTGAAATATTAAAACATAAATATAATATTTTCTTTTTCACACTAAATAACGTTAAAATTTCAATATTTTAGTTGAGGTTTTGTGTCTTTTAATTTTGTTTTATTTGTTCACTAGTTCTAATTCTTTTATGTCCGAAAATGGATTAAAATGTTTTTCTTTTAATAGTGAAAAATTCTTCGACCATAAATTAGTCTTATTAAAAAGTTTCCAAGATTTTTTAATTACTTCGCAATTAACGGCTCGAGTTTAGTTTCACTGTTTTAAAACTTCCACGGTCGTGCTCATTAGTTATATATTACGAAAAATTTGAAAAATTAACCCAGCATTTTAAAATTTACGAGTATAAACAAGAAGGAATTCTTGAAAAATGTTTTGAGGGGGTTATTTAAGAGTAGAAAATAATTTGAAGCTTTAAAATTAACTATGGAGAAAGTAAACGTAATAATAATAGACTAACTAAATTTTTGTTTTTTCTGTTAAAACTATTTTAAGCTTTCACTTTCTAGGGTGTATAATATGCTTAAATACCGTATGATCGAAAAAAATGACGTCAAAGACGATGATAATTTTGGCGAGGTTAATCGCTAGACGTCGTTTACTAAAAATTTACATTTTTTGTGAGTGTTAATTGTCAGAAATCAACACTTGAAAGATTAAAAAGGACGTTCCAGACACACTAATCTATTTCCAAAAAAAAAAAAAATTCGAGTTTTAAACTGGTATATCATTTAAAATTTTTTGCTCAATATACAGGGTGTCCTAATATTCCTCGGACATAGAACTCCACCGTATTTTGAATCAAAATAAGGTTCATTGGGCCCAATTTACCTCTATACAAAAGTCCTTCGTTTGTCCGCTAGAGGGCATCAAACTTTAAAAAAATAAAGACATTTTTTAAGATATTTTAAGAACCGATATTCCAATTTGAATAAGATTTGAGGTGCTTATGTTTTGTTAAGCGTCTTAACATTTGAATTTCATAAGCCATAAGAAAAATTACGGAAAGAGAGAAAACTATCCACACCCTTACTTAAAGTTTAGTAGAAATATTTTCCAACTCCACCGACAACTAATTTTTGTTATGTAAAATGTTCCCTCTAATATTTAGTAGTGAAGGGAAAAACCGATTAATTTTAATAACCGAGTACTCGAGTTTCAAGCGATTTCAATTATCGAGCGATCGCTCGAGCGAAATTCCTCTCATAATTAAAAATAGGGTTTTTCACCCGTCGCTTGTCGCTTGTTGTGCTGGCAACTCGCTAACGTCAAGCAGTAAGTTGCGTGCGCAGAGCACATATTCTTTCGGTGATGAATGGCAAGTAGCAAGCGACGAGCAACGAGTTTAGTTTCGCTTGATTTACTTTGGTTTAAAGCATTGTCGGTGTAGGTCGCAAAATTTTTGTCACTCAGATACTAAACGGATAACGTCGTATAAATTTGCTACCTGCAATCTATGTAGAAAATTCACTCGGATTTGTATCGATTATGTCACATTAAAATCAAATTTCAATTTATTTCATTCTAGAATCGCTTGTAACTCGTCACTTGCATCGTTCATTCATAATCGAGCGATGTCGATTATTTCAATAATCGAGTATAGTTATAGTTATATTTAGTACATTTTTTGTTTCTTCTAAAAACGTTACATCGCATATTTTTTGAAAAAAAATTACTGGGGGAACAAAATATACAGGGAGTTCCAATATTCCATGGACATAGAACACTACGTTTTGGTATGTTGTGGTGAATTAGTATTTTATTTTGCTGTTGTTTAACAACAAAGGTTTTGAAGAACAAACCAACATCGACTTCGTCTCGAGCTGCAAAATTCATGCGTCGCGTCATGCAGCAAATATATGATTTTTGCACTAGTTACACAAATAACTATTTATTGCTGATATAAAAACTTTTTTTTTATATATAAATTATATATTGAATAATGAACAAAAAACAAACCTAACAATAATTAATATTTTTTTCTAATCAGGTTCATATTCAAACCCATGAAACGAGAATTATAAGCAACATTTACCAAATAAACACAAGAACCAATATAGGTCTACAAAATCCCATTGTAAGTGCATGTAAAAACTATAATAAGTTACCAGGAGAGTAGGTATGGGGTCACTTGAGCCAGACAGCCACTTCCGGTCCAGACACCGAATTCCAGGAACCCAATCAGATAAGAACATGTAAAATACGTTAATAAATAAGGATAAACAGGTTTGAGCCACGGTGAACCGCTTTAAAACAGAAATAAACAGGTTTGAACAAAAAATGAACAGGTCTGTTGTTTTAAACTAAAAGCTGTTCAAAGCAGTTCAAAAGCGGTTCACCGCGGCTCAAACCCGTTTATTCTTATTTATTAACGTATTTTACATGTTCTTATCTGATTGGGTTCCTGGAATTCGGTGTCTGGACCGGAAGTGGCTGTCTGGCTCAAGTGACCCCATACCTACTCAGGAGAAATAAAGATTGCAAACACACTGTTTTCCTTTGTTAAAAAATTAAACGAATATTCATTTAGTATACAAGTAAGTTATTATTAATTATTATACAAGTAAGTTATTATTAGTATATAAAACCCACATTGTGATCATGAGATTAGTAAGTTATTTTCTCGATGCCATTGTTACAAGGCACTGATTAGAGAAATTATGGGAAATTAAAACAACTTTCTTTGCACGTCATCAATGACACCATGCGTCGTCTTATGGAGTTTGCTGGTGGTCGTATTATGATGTGCAACCAAAATTATTTCAATTTCCCTTATATCATCAACTAAGTATGTATATTATTGAAAATAAACGATTGTTTCAAAAAAAAACTTCTTTGCGCGCGCTGGCAGCAAAAATTCAAGGCCGTGACACAACCTAGCGAGACGAAAAGTGGTAAGGACAGCCTACGGCTTAGAAATACGTATATAGTGACACGACGTGTATTTGTGAGCAGTCCACGTGTTTATCAAAAATATTGGTATTTTATTTTTTTTATTTTACGCGTATAAAACTATTTGTTAAACGTAAAAACAGTAAAAACTATTTGTTACACGCAAAAAACTATTTTTTACGTGTAAAAAACTATTTGTTGTACGTAAAAAACTATTTTTTACACATAAGAAACTGTTTTTTAAGCCTAAAAAAATATTTTTTAATTTATTAGTTTTTCAACATTTCAAACTACACTTTATCAAATATATCCTTCAAATCCTTCAATTTAATAGCTGTTTGTAAGAAGGTTAACTTCAAATATGCACACATGTTTTTAGAAACATGTTTTATTTCGCATACTTTATACTGTAGATGTCTTGATATGTTTTCAATTTAATGTTTGTTTGAGAAGAACGTTCAGGAAAACGATCTAACTATATTTCGACTGTCAGACATCAGTTTCTCCGGCCATATATACAATTACTTAAATATTTATTTCTCGAGTTAGAAAGCGAGCGGTCTGGCGTGTTCATAAAATATTTACGCAACAGAAACGCCAAGTAAGTTCGTGTTGGGAAATGTATTTGACAAGTTTTCGGTGTTCCTACACTCTTTCAATAATTACCCGATAGCTCTCGTCTCTAGAGTTTTAATGCCATCTCGGGCCAAGAAGTTTCTCTTCCAATAAGCAAGTAGTAGAGTCTTTGTTTTTAATTTAACTAAGGAGCAAGTTTTACAGAATAATTTAATAATATGAAGTTACGAGAACAAGAGGGCTTCAAAAGTGAATTGAGTATAATCGTTCACACCCACACAATCAGGAAATTTATCAGTCGAACAAAGGAATACAAGTTAGCACTAGCCTTTCTAGATTTCGAATCTGCATTTAACTCAGCATACTACAGAGCTATGATTGTAGCTCGTTATTAACAGAACGTATGACAAGTACTATACATATAAAGATTCTGACCAATCTACAAGGTGATTCATAGCCATAGTGGGTATGACGTTTATGGAGAGTAAATATAGGCGGTTATAAACCTCATATAATCCTCAGGAAAGCCATCAAAAAATCACTTCCACCGATAATCTCAATCTCGGAAGCTGAACAAGGCTAGACACAATTAAAGGATGCGAAAAAAGAAGAAACAACCAACCTATGTTAACGAAAATCAACAGCACATACAGGCTTTGTTGGAACAAAAATATAGAGCACATCAGGCAGTTATTGCAAATCCACACAATCCAAGGCTGGTGGATAACTTTAGAGCAGCTAACAATACGCTTCGAAGAAACTTGCGCCAACTAAAGGATAACTGGTGGTCGCAAAAAGCTAATCAGATTCAAGAGTACACCGCGCATCACGACTATCATAAATTCTTCGAGGCTGTAAAAGAAGTATAAGCTGCCCAATCAAGAGGTAAGGTAAGCTGCTCAATTAAGACACAAAAAGGTGATCTTACAGCTATATCGTTAACCAAGAAAACAATCTCAATATGGAAACACTAAACCCCTAAACACAATACCTCAGTATAAAAGCCTTGTTGTATTAGATGTTCTAATAACAGGGTAGGAAATTAAGGTCTCCATTAAACAGCTTAAAAACAACAAATCAGCTAGCTGCGATGCGATTCCGGCGGAAATCTATAAGTGTGCAAGTAAAGAACTTATTAGTCATCTTAAGGCTCTCTTCGATATCATATAGAAAAGCGGAGAGGTACTCCAGGACTTTCACAACGTGAATATATTTAAGAACAAAAGGAAGTACATCAGACTGCGAAAACTACCGGGGAATTTCACTACTGGCTATCGGAGGAAAAATTCTTGCAAAAATTATGTCAAACCGCCTGCACCCACATATAGAAAAAATCCTCACGGAACCGCAAATGGTTTTTCGCACCAACCGCAGTACCGTTGATTCTATATTCTCCGTCCGCCAACTACAGGAAAAAGTAAAAGAGCAGCAGTATAAACTCTATGTTGCATTCATCGACCTAACAAAAGCCTTCGACTCTGTAAACAGAGATGCACTTTGGGCAATTATGAAAAAGTTGGAAGTAACCAACAAATTTCTTACAATGTGTAAAAGCCTCCATAACAACAACAAGTCAA
>NW_022146818.1:0-2456 GCF_002938485.1 Sitophilus oryzae
CCGAGACCTTTAATTATTGTAAAGTTAGGTTTAATGGCCATTATAGAATCTAAAACAACATACCTACACTGAATAGGCGGCGTTCCTCTGTTGACATTATCATGAACTAACGCTTTGTGAATGTATATACCAGGATAGCGCATCGCCATTATAGCTGGAAGGTATATGATATAGGAAGAGAGCGAATGAAAATATGAATACTTACAGATTTGTTTACAAAACTTATAAATTTTGATATAAAATTGAAGAATTATCTGTTTTGTATGTTTTAGCATTTTCAATAGTAATATATTACAGTTGTATTTTTTTATTTAAAAATTGTAGAAATAATTATTATGTATTATAATATACAGGGTGAGTCTTATATAAGTGCAAATATTTTTAGTGGTGGTATATTTTGACCCCAAAAACACGAATATCAGGTTCCTTTCCCGATTTTTTTTTAATTTTTTTAGTTAAAGAACATAATTTCTTGATAATATGGCAATAGATACAGTAGATTAAATTTACAAAGAAAAAAAATTAAAACCCAGAAAAAATCCAGTGGTTCTCAAAATTTAAGCAAAAAATAATTTTTTGGAAAATTTCAAACTGAAATAACTCGGTTATTTTGGACTTATATATTTGAAAAACTGTAAAGAGAAAATAAGTTTCTTTTATCGAGATCTTTCGGCCCTGGAAATAGTTGTACTTATCTAAGACTCACCCTGTATACAGGATGAGTCTTGAATAAGTGAAAATATTTTCCGGGCTGGTAGATTTCGATAAATGATATTTTCTCTTTGCCGTTTTTCAAATAAATAAAAAACAGCCGAGTTATCCTACTTCGAAAATTTAAAAAAATGCTGAAATGTTGAGAGCTACTGTATTTTTTCTATTTTTCCAAATATAATCTATAACCTATATTGCTATATTATCAAGCTATTATGCTTTTCGATCAAAAATTCAAAAAAAATCGAAAATACTTTCATTTTTTCGGGAAAAAAACTTCATAGACGTGTTTCGGGTCGAAATATACAATCCTTTAAAACAGTTAGCACTTATTTAAGATTCATTCTGTATAAATAATACATTTAAAGTTTTGTATTTTTTTATATTTATTTGACATAATTTGTTTCTTTCAATACATTTATGTATCTGATAGGCATTTATTCATTTTTCCTTTTTAGGTTTAAGAAAACTATACATTTTTGTAAGAAAATACGTAAAATATTTTATTTATATACAGTGTATATTAATAAAAGTCGAGTTTGCTAAAAAAGAAATATATTATGCAACATAACAGCACTTTTATGTAGCTTAGAAAATATCCATATTTTACCACTAGGAGAATGAAGACAAGTATTTATCGGTTACAGAGAAAAATGACTGAATAAAAATGCAACAGAATTTTGCAAGTAGTATTTTAAACAGTTATTTTTAAAGTCTTTGAGAAGTTTTAATTTTTTTATTATTACAATCTTGGAATCAGATTTAGTCTAGTATTAACAAACTGATGTTTAGATATTATCAAAACAAGTGAATATTTTTATAGTTATAATAAACGAAATGTTAATCGATAGACACATAATTTATTATTTATAATTTTGATGTAATACATATAACACTGTCTTTTTTTCAGCTTGTCAGTACAACGAATTTGACTGTGGAAATGGCCAGTGTATACCGGATGTCTACAGATGTAGTGGAGCACCAGAATGTAGTAATGGTCGTGATGAAACTAATTGTCCCAGCAGAAGCCGTAAGATTCACATTTTATCTATTTTATTATTATTTTACCACAAGAAATTCAGTTTTCTAAGTATAAAAAAGTTATAGTTTCAACACAACATGACGTTAAAATCTATTTCAAGACAAACGTCATTATATATATTATATTTTTTTAGCTTATTTTATATTTCTTCTTTTACTATACTTTACAGAATTCATTTACATTGTCTATAAAACTATTATAAAAATTAATTCCTTCTTATTGAATAAAAATCACGTCATAGTAGGCGTAGAAATAAAAGTTTTCTTGTCTCTCTAAGTCCTTGTTTAAATTTAGAATCTGTAGGTCTTATTAATTTTGTTTACATTTATATCTTTATGTTGTAGTTTTAGCGTTTAAGAATAATCTCAAATAACTTAAGCTGTCATCATAAGAATTAGGAAATACTATTTATATTTTTATATCGTTTAATCTTTGAAAACGTTATTTATCTGTTAATAATTCATGGCCAGCTGACATCCTCACAGTTAAGAACTTGGCAGAATTATTATTTGTCATATAGGGTTCTGCCTTGCTTCTCTGCAGTAAAGATCGCATGGAAATTATATTTCTACGCCTACTGTATGTACATTTTTATTCCTTCATACTGTATATATTACTATTTTTTGACCAATACTTTTTATTTTCTATCACTTCTTAAAAAAAATACCTGTATTGAGTTATAGAAAAATTTGCATTTTTGATA
>NW_022146819.1:0-6322 GCF_002938485.1 Sitophilus oryzae
GAAGTCCGAAACTCTTTTAGTTTTAGGAATATTTTTGTTGCAATCATACATTAAGTTATTGGATAAAATTTGCTTGGTTCTTATTTAATGTAAATCATAATTTCCAATTATTAAAATCTGTATGGTTCAGACGAATATTTATTGACAAAAAAGCATGTTAATGTCGAGAGGATGAAATTGAAAAATGATCTTACCTAAAATGCGTCGGATAGGCTACTCCCGTTGGACTGTAATGGGGTCCGGCAAACTGGCCGGGGCCAAAGGTGGACTGAAGGTTCGGCTTGCAGAATTTAAAGTAGGCAATAAGTCCTGAAATGGAAACCCGCCCAGCATTAGTCAATGTGCCGACGGAACAGGATATCAATAAAGCGGGAGAAACTGATTTTAAATCGAGATATAAATCTTACGCTCCAAGTTATTTACGTGTTGATAGTAGGGAAATAAGATTTGTGGAGAAAGATTTGTTTAACATTTATTAGCATTAACCTGCTTTACGAATATATCTATTTTTAGTTTTTTTTAAACTATTTGCGAGAAAAAATAATTTATATTCATACTAAAGTTTTTGCGATTGATAAAATCTGGAAATACAATTCTTTTGATTTCTAATCATTTATTTTTCATTTTCTCCTTTACTCCTGCATGGAAAATACGGCTGCAATAAATGCTTTCCAGGGGTTCGGTTGGTTTCAATGGGTTGTTTTCCTTACTTTGTTCAATATTTTAAAAAATATGCACATTGTTTGATAATTTTTAGTTCTGAATTTTGAATTATAATCTAAAATATTCATAAAATTTTAGAAATAAAGTAAAATAATTGATTAATATATTCTATTAATATTTAGTATACAGAGTTGTCAACCACATACGACACGGAGTATTGTAGCTAAACGATTAGATTTTTGCAAAGTTTTGGGTTCATTGAAGGACTATTAGAGCTACAATTTAATAATATTTTTACAAGGTACAGAGTGTCCCAAATAAATGAAAAATATCAAAGTTTTGTATTATTATATTTTTAGTTTCTACGATTAAAATTACCGTTTATTTATTGCAATCTTACCGTTTATGAAATATTTAGGTTTTTGTTAAAATACAGCAATAATTTTAATGCTTTATTTCTCTAAGCGTATTTAAGTTTTTAAAACCAAATATTGTACTGAATTATTTCTATTTACTAAATTTTGTGTAGCAATAGTAAAAATTATACTACCTTATACAGAGTGTCTAAAAATTTATTTTAAATAATTACTATAACAACAACAATAACAACGGCAATAACTTTTGTTTAATTTAAATGGAACACCCTGTATATTTTATGAGAATCATAATTTAATTGTCTATCAAATTGTGTTATACCATTTTTTAGCTATCTCTTCAAGTTTTCGTAGAAAATGTTTGATATTTTTTTATGGAATATTGACATTTTAGATTATTTTTAAAAACGTAACAAATTTTTAAAGAGTACATATACTAACATTGTCGATATAGTTCGTTTATTTCATTAAAAATTAAAAAAAAAACTGTTTAAATTTTTTTAAGAAGACCAATTAATATGATTCCAGTATTCAAACTACATTAATTGACTGTTTGCGTTGATTAATAATAATAGCTTCAAATACTAAAAAACTGTATTTTGTAAGTGTATTAGACAGTGTGGTAGAAAGTAACACCTTAATAGTTTTACCTCATTTTTTGATGAATGCTTATTTATAACAGTAGAGATGTTCATTTTCATAACTTATTATTATATTGATTTCTGATTCAGATCTACATTCATTTAGAATATTTTGTTAATTAATTAATATTTAGGCGGAAATAATATTGGTACATTTAATTAATGGTATACTCTTTTATAAATATTTAAATTTTTTTCCTTTTTTTACACAAATAGCCCATTAGTAATATTATAGTTTTTAGCGCCTGTATTTTGTGTATTTGTTGCTTTAAAAACAATAAAAAACAACAACATTCCGTGGGTATATTGATAAATGAGGTCTAAATTATAAGAAAATGCATTTTCTACAAAAACTTGAAGGGATAGATAAACAGTGGTGTAATGGAATTTTATAGAAAATTAAATTGTGCATCCTATTCTCCTAAAATATGCAGGGTGTTCCATTTAAATTAAACAAGTTATTGCCGTTTAAAACTAGAAATTATTTAAAATACATTTTAGGTACTCTCTATGAGGTAGTATTATTTTTATTATTGCGACAAAATAACTGATTAATAAAAATAAACTTCAGTAAATATTTAGTATTAAAAACTTTGATACACTTGGAGAAACGGAGCCATAAAATTTTTAGTGCAATTTTACATAATTCAAAATATTTCAAAAACGGTAAGGTTTAAGTGTGATAAACCTTAATCAAATTTACTTTTATTTTAATAGTAGAAACTAGAAATGTAATAATATACAGAGTATTCCATTTAAAAAAAATTAACTTTGATATTTTTTATTTATTTGGAACACTCTGTATCCTGTAAAAATATTTTTATATTGTAGCTCTAATAGTCCTTTAACGAACCCAAAACTTACAATTTGTAAAAATCTAATCCTTTAACAACTCTGTATATTTATTTATTAGTATCCATCTGGATTCTACCCAGTGGTGTTTAGAAAAAAAATAACTTTTTTTCAGATTCCTCTTTCAGTAGCGAAATATCCAGGATTTTTTCAAAAAAGTAAACCCGCCATAAAGGTATATTATTTAGTATATTCTGGTAATACCGTTCTTGGTAATTTTATATTTTCAACGGTAAAAATGAACTTTATTAGTAGCATCATAAATCAAGGTAAATAAAAGCATTTCCATAATTTAACATTTTACATTTTTGTACCATAATGAAGAGCGCAATTTACTTCATATATTCAATTTACAGTGACTTTCAACCTTTTTTTCGCATACAGATGACTAATTTGGAAACAGACACAGGAGGCAGAAAAGAAAGAAAGTAATTTCATGTCAATGGAACCTTTTAGGCCTATTGATAGGTGATAATTGGTATAAAATCGAGCAGCTAAAGGTTTATTAAAACGAAAATTGATTTAAATTGTCTGGGGTATCAGAGCTCGCGCGAGGCGATATTAATGGCTTTTTAAAGCCTTTGGATATTTTTAAAAGTAAAAAGCATGTTAACTCGATTAAACAACGTTGCAAAAAAACGTATGATAATTTGGAGTTAGTTTAGTTAATTTTTCTATGTTGTTTAACCAGGGCCGGCGGAAGGGCCGGGCGACCCGGGCGACCGCCCGGGGCGCCCTGTTCTAGAGGCGCCACGACATCAACTAAAACATTTGAAAACAGTAAACTAAACAAATAGTAACGAATAACCAGATCCAATAATGAATCGATACTATCAATTTTCACATTAAAATATCATATCAGCAGTTACTACACAACATAGGGAAAATATCTGACTAAACATTATAAACACTACTATATCCTAGACCTATCCTATTATAGTTTACTGAAACTATGCTCAAAAAATCTTTAGCACGAAAGTTTTGGGAGAGTTTTGATTTCTTCTATTTTAGATGTTTTTGGGTGCTCTATTCGAAAGTGGGATTTGCGAATTCTTAAACAAAATAAAATAAAAAAATATATAATAAATCAAAATGATTTCTTCGTGGTATTTTACTTATAACTCAAAAGCTATCACCTTTTTGTAAATAACCCTTCTTTCTATAATTAATTCTTGTTGTTATAGATTTTTTCTATACAAATTGGTTTGGGTCAACCCTGTATATGCTAAAAATTTTATGAAAATAAGGCTAAAACTAAATAAATAATTATAAATAAATAAATAAATAAATAAATAAATTTATACTAACTAACTTTGGTGGATGGAAATGACATGCCATTCTAACATTCTTATAGTAACTTTAGTAACAAAGAAAATTAATTTGAACTTTTCTAATCGTCTCATTAAAATCCTGACCTTCTTAAAAAGAAACTCATTAAAAATATATTTTTTTTAATAATAACTTTTTCAATGAGCTTTAAATTTCTTCTTTCAAAACCTTTATCGTTGAGAGCCTTAGCCTGCCAACGCTATAGAAATATTTTAATTCGCTTACCTGGAATAAGAATGGCCAAGAAACTTAGGACTTTCTTAAAGGAGGCCAATCCTAAAATTAGAGGCAGGAACAGCAACAGCTTCAGCTTGAAAAGCTTCAGGATTAAGAGCATGGGGATGAAAAGTTTTTTCAGTTGTTTTCTCTCTGAAAGGTAACGGGTATTTCCATTAATTAAGTGTATTATACAGGGTTTGAAGCAAAACTAATAGGTTTTGGTAGACTACTAAGGTATAGACTACTTTTGAAGTTTAAAAATAAAGTATCACGGTGTTACAGATAAAGGCTGTATTAGTTAATATATCCCTTTTATTTATTAATTTAGTTAAAATTTGAGTTTTGCGTCAGTTTTTGCTTTGTTATATATTTTGACAGTCAAATTCAACCTATTTCTCTCGAGTATCTGTCAAATTAAAGGTGTAAATTATTTAATATTTAAAAACTCTCATTATTGGCCGAATTTTGAAAAAAGCAATTTGAAAATGTCTTTTTTGTGAAAGCGTTTCGAAATTGACAGTTTTTGATATTTATTTCAGCTTTCGAAATGACATTTGTTTAGGCACTAGTATCTAAAAGTGACACTTGTTTAGGCACTAGTGCCTAAAATTAAAAAATAAAACGTTAATTATTATAAATCTTATAGGTACAATTACTTAAATTATTAAAGTGAATACAAGAGGCATCCAACTTTTCGTCAAATGCAAGTTAATGAGTCGGAATAAGTAAATTTCTTGTACTTTGAACCTGACAGAACTTTGTCATTAAACAATGCATAAACAATGCCTGAGAAACCGATTACCAGAACATTTTAAAAAATGCTTAAAAATAAATAATAATAATAGCATGAAAATCTCAAATTATCTGCATTCACCAAAATTTTGTATAAAATTCGTTGCGACGCATTTTCCAACTCGGCTTTCATTTTGCAACTTGTTACAAAAATAGCTGTTTTAGTTTTCATAAGTAAGCCCATTTTTAGGCATCTAAGCAATAGCAAGACGAAACACTAATTCACCACAATACACCAAAACTTTGCACTGGACGCGCGTTAACCATGTTATCATCTTTAGCAGATGATTAAAATTTTGAGTCTTAATCATCTGCTGATGTTGCTTAACATGGCTAACGAAAGGCGCGTCTAGTGCAACAGTAAAGTTTTTTGGGTGTACTGTTGTGAATCAGTGTTGTGACAACATATGTTCCAACCTCCAACTGTAATCTAAGCAATATTTGCTCTTTCTCAATGTAAAAACAAAAATAATTACTAAAGGCAGACAAGTATTTGTCTAATCAACATATATTTAGTAAAATTTATTGATTCAATAATAGTTTTCAATGATAAATTACTTACCCTTTATTTGCAAAAAATTGACTTATGATGCATAGTAAGAATAACTTCCCATTTTATCGAGATGACATCATGAAATTTAAGTTTAGACTATTTGGAAACTTATTTGCACAGCACTAAATGTCAAAATGTATTTTTCGTAGCCTACTTGTTAAATTGTTTGTTTATAGCTTCTCCTTATACGGTCTTTTGCCAAATGAAAAGGAAAGTATTATAAAAAATTGATTAATTAACTTACTACAATGACAACCCTATTTTTAATGTATATACTTACGATGAGTAATTAGGGAAAGAATACACCGGGTGCGTCTCAAAAGTGGCTCACCCCTATAACTTTTTTATTTTTTTCAGATAAAAAAAACAAGATTTGGTATGTTATTATATGACATAATTCAGGATTGATTGACGTACCTATTCAATTGACAATCAATATTTTCGGTCACTTCCTGTTTTACCGGAATTGACTACACTTTTGATCTTTAAATGGCATCCTTAGTATTTTTTACTTCCTTTGATAGAAAATGGCATTCTGAATAAAATGACATAGGATATGTCAACTTTTGACATATTCAATTAAAAAATAGCATCTTAAATTTTCATTTAGAGGGCCATGGCGATAAATGTAATGGCAATTTGACTCGAAATACCAAGTGTGTGGGGGGTGCCTATTTTACTGACCAAATTTAAAATTTCCTTTTTGGGATTAGTTGAAAGTAATACCATCTTAATTTTGCTACTACCACCCAAAAATAAACTACTACCACCTTAACTTTGCTACTACCACCCAAAAATAAATTACTACCACCTTAATTTTTCTACTACCACCCAAAAATAGACTACTACCACTTTAACTTTGCTACTACCACCCAAATTACCACCTTAATTTTGGTAGT
>NW_022146820.1:0-5733 GCF_002938485.1 Sitophilus oryzae
GATTTGTATCGAGGCAAAATAGCGAAATCAAAATTTCGTCACAATTCAAATCGATATCGTTTTCTGGTTAATTGCTAAATTGTAAATCGGCAAGAGAAAGCGACAGATCGTGAATTTGATATTTTATATTGTCTGTGGGTGGACCCGGGTAGACAGACCGACGAGGCGAGCTTGTAATTCATATTGCACAGTTATCAATCAGTACATCAAGTGATTGCGTAAAATAAGTAGCTACACAAAGAAATAATTCATAAAAATTTTACATTCAAAACTTACTTTAAAATAATAACATTTAAGGCTGGTTTAATTTTGGAAAACAGTTTCCGTTTTGGAGTATTTAGTTGAATGTATGGGAGGGGAGTTAATCACCGCAACCTTAAATATTTATTGTGCCCCCCTTTCTTCAGTTAAAACTCATAATCAGGTTTGGGTAGGTAGAAAATTCTATATTTTCTACCGTATTTTCTACACCAACTAATTTTCTACATTTTTTACATTGCCAGACGTAGAAAATTAGTTTTGTATATTATTGTAAGCCTTTTTTTGAGTTTATATTTATTTCAAATACTTCAATCACAACAATTAGTACAAGAAATAAACTAATATAATAATATCTCTAATTGTTACTTATTATTTAACAAATGGATAGTATACAGGGTGGTCCAAACTGTATTACGGAAACTGAATATGTTTCCGGAATACAATTCGGACCACCCTGTATAGTATGTCAAAAAAAAGCTTAACTATTAACTTCTATATTACTCTAAATTGACAAGTGTACAACGAGAAGATGCGTGACAGTGACAGTTTTGTCATTATAATTCACAGGCATATTGTATTTTCTGTCATTTTCTGGATGTCATCTGTAGAAATCTTCCTTGATTGACACACTATAGTCACAAAACATCCCCCTTTAGAACTTTTTCTTTAATGGCCATAAGCGGGAGTAAAAGACCAGCCGCCCGAACAAACACTAGAGGCGCCACCGGTCATCAAATGGTGTAAAAATTGCGAAAATTTAATCATCTAATTTTGACACAAGGGGTCGCGCTTAACTTTTTTAAATTTAATTCAATATTCATTGTTTTCAAACTATATTATTGACTCTGTTGTATTTTGTGAATGTATAAATGTTTTCTTACTATAAAGTTGCATTATATTAATTTAGATAATTATATTACATACATATTTAAAATTCAAATATTATGACATATATGTAAGTTGCCGTCTAAAATGTCATCTTGATAACAAAAAGTTAGTTATTGTCAGAAATAGTTAAAAAATCATGTTAAAGTATTAAAATTTACGAGTTATAATTAGATATTTTATATTATTTCAAAAACAAAAACATAATGGTACCGCGTAATGTTGATATGCAGGTCCAAAACAAAAAGTGCTGTTATATTTTTCGTTTTCGTTGTCAGCCACGGAAGTTTCAGTGATTTTAGTGTTGTCGGATATTTTTATTTGTGAAATAGAAATATTACGTTTGGATTGCAAAACTAAAAGTGGAAGTTTTATTGCAATGTAAATAAGCGTTTGTCCATTTTATATTATACTTTTTTGATACCTACGACAAATATACAAATATTGAAATTTTATAATTCGTTTTATTTAAAAAATGTTTGAAAACAAGCTTGTAATTCTGTAATTAACATAATTGTTATGTAATATATTCCATTTAAATGTAATATATTACTTTACAATTAAAAAAATGTAAATTTAAAAAATATATTAAAAATATATACAGGCAATAATTATAGTCGAAGTTTTTACAGATATTTTAAACGTTTTCAATAGTAAGATCAGTTTACAGAATAATTCTATGTAATTCTGTGAACTTTGGTAAGACTCAAACAGAATAACAAAACAAATAGCATCCAACATAAACCTACCTAACCAAAAAACAAAATGATAAAATGATTTTTATATTCCTTGCTGTCTTAACATATTCCACAGGGTGTTTCAATCTTTCCCCAAAATATCAATAATTTATTTTCCCTCGTATAATTGACAGATGGAATCCACAAGGTAAAGTGTAAAAAAATATTCTTAAAGAATGAGAAATAGTGATGAGTATAATGTCTGTTGAGCAAGATTACAGTTGAGGGTTGGAACCTTTGGTGTTACACAGCAAAATAAAACACTAAATCACCACAATACACCAAAACACTTTTACTTTTACACTGTAAAGTGTGTGTATCAGTGTAAAAGTAAAAGTGTTTTGGTGTATTGTGGTAATTTAGTGTTTTATTTTGCTATTGAGCAAGAGCAAGACCAATATTCTTAGTCTTGGTCTCGATCTTTCTGCAAGTTTTGCACGTTTTTAACAGATTTTACTAAGATCAATTTCGCTCAACACTACATAAAGGGGGGAGCAACTTCAGTAGCGGAGAATAGGTAACGAGTACAAATTGCTAACTCTCATTAAAAAAAATATAAGCAGCTATTAATTATTGAAACACGTTGGGAGATTAAATCGCGAACAACGTTGCGGGCATCAGCTAGTCGCTAAAACTTACTAAAAATAAAAAAATATGGAATATTTAGAATTTAAACACGGCTCTGTAAACATCCGCACGGTTATTTAAGAAGGAGCTTGAAAGCTTTCAAAGCTCTCGGTAATGGTTTTCCTAGCCACTAACCATAGATTCAATGTATATTGTTATATGTAGTTCTTGAGCAGAAGAGAGAGAGAGAGAGAGAGAGAGAGAGAGAGAGGAAAGAGAGCATTTTAATATTCTATGAGAAACGGTAATGATGTGAAACTCTTGTTTAAAGAAAAAATGGGTGAGGCCAAAAAGGATATTTTGATCGAAAAAAGTTAAGTGTTGGTTGCCGTTTTTATTTAGAATTTTTTTACCTTTCACTAAAAATTGTTCAATAATAGTACATTGTGTTGTATTATTATATACCTCTAGTAGGAAAAGCTAAAAATTCTAGGACGAACGTAAAGCCCCGTCTACACATGCCATTTTACCTGTCAGTCTTACCTGTTCATAGGGATCGGCAAGACAAGAAATCTTATCTTAACAAGCAATTTCTTCAAGAATTATTCGTATTCCCATCACTAATTTCTTGTCTTGTCTTGAAATATTTTCAAGAATTAAAAAGAAATCTTGTCTTGACCATTTCTTGAGAGTTGATTTCTTGTCTTGATTCAAAAAATCTTGATATTTCTTGATATCTTGACAAAAGGGGAACCCCCGTTTAAAATTCGTCTTGATCTTGTCTTGAAATCAAGACAAGCAGGAAAGAGATAGATTTTTTGAATCAAGACAAGAAATCAGCTCTCAAGAAATGGTCAGGACAAGACTGAGCCAGCTCCAGGCGAAGTAGTGACTGAATGAAAGAAACCGCTGTTAGGCTGGGCACCAACTGAGGCTCAAGGCTGATAAAATGGCGTATTGTACGGGCTTTCTGTAATGTACGGCGCAATCTGACGTGAACGGTACGGTGAAGGCAAATAAGCGGCGACAACCGTCAGCTCCGCGGCCTCACAGATAAAGTAACCTCTGCTCTCTCTCTCTTTCTCATTCGCCGAGGCTTATACATTGAATCGACTGTACCACAGCGCTTCTTAAGAGCCGCCAGTTTAAATTTGAAACACAATTGTCTCCCAACGTATTTCAACGGTGTCTTTACCTTTTTTTATTCTCCGCTATATCCCCAGCTGTAGTGTTGAGCAATGATCTTTAATCTGTTAACGATGCCAGCTAGAAAAGTCAGACTTAGGCTAAATGATGGTCTTCTTAATAACAAATAAGGCACTAAATTGCTGCAATACGCAAAACACTTTTGCTTTGCACTGATGCACATGTAATGCACTGTATTGATGAACGATAGCGGCACTGCCCTGCTGTCTTGCGAGCGTACTCATCGCAATACTCATTCTTTAAATGACACCTTCCATCTGTCGAGAATATTTTGAGGGAAGAATGAAACACCTATTGAGCCAAGACGGCAAAACATCGTGCATTAGTGAATAGCTATTCTTGTTTGAGTCTTACCAAAGTTCACAGGGGTACCGCAGAATATTCTGAAAAACGTTTAAAATATTAAGCTCGACTATAATTATTAGCAGCCATATGACACAATATATTTTAAATTTACATTTTTTTAAAATAAACAAAATGATATATTACATTTTAATAAAAAAAAAAAAAAAAAAAAAAAAAAAAAATTTTCAAACTTTTTTAAATATAAGCTGGTAAAACTTCAATATTTATATTGAGCTATCAAAAAAGTATAACAAAATGGACAAACACCTATTTGTTAAGCTCCGCGCAGTTTGCAATCCAAGCGTAACCTCCTGTTCTGTCATATCCGGCAAAATCACTGGCGGCGAAAAACAGCAACGCACGGACACTGCATGGCACAGCCACGCGGTACCAGCCCTGTTTGTTTTTGAAATAATAAATATCTGGTATAACTCGTAGGCCTGCTGCTCGACACAGCAACTGCTGTTATCAGGCGGGCACGAGCGGCAGCCCGCGCTATGTAATATTTTAAATAACGTAACGTGCGGTATCTCGTACTATAATGCAACTTGCAAAGAAAGGCTACCATTCGCAAATGACGGTATAATTTAACAACGAATGACAGAAAAAGTTAAGCGCGACGCAGCAATTAGAAACACTGCGGCCCCCCGCCATTGTGACAGAGTGACTTTCCGCTTATAACATTAAAGAGGTATTTGTGAACTGCTGGTGTGTCAATCAGAAGATTTTGAATGACATCAGAAAAATGACATAGCCTGGCAATAATGATACTAATGACAAACTGTCTGTCTGTCTGTTTTTTTTTATTTTTAATATAAATATGAAAGTTAATAGTTAAGCTTTTTTTGACATACTATACGGGTGGTCGGGTAGCCCCATTCGGAAGCATATTCGATTTCCGCTGTTTTATTTGGACCTCGACTGTTAAATGAAACAGTAGAGAAGATATTGCTATTGAATTTGACTAACTATTATGTTGACGATTGAAAGACTGAAAATAAATGCTAAACTCAAAAAAGACTTACAATATACAAAATGTTTCGTCTGCTGGCAAAAAATATGAAAAGCCAGACAATTAACCAGAAAAATACGGCCAGAAAATATAAGGTACTACTGCCTACTATGTGCAACTGAAGAAGGGGGCATGTTGGGTTGCGATCCCATTCAACGGCAACAACGCCGTGACACAAAGTAGTTTTGAATCTTTGTATGAATTGGCGTGGCACGGTGCGGTGTGGCAGCCAATGTCGTCCCGAGTCCTGCAATATCAGGGGTCACGATCTGCTGCGATTGGTGGCAATGTCGAAAAACATCGATGACAATGACGGAAGCGATTTCGCTATTTTACCGATCATCACGGAAACACGAAGGAAATCTTTGTTTAATCGGACACATTGCAGCAATGTTGTAGGTGAGTAGAAAATCCTGCTTGTTTAACAGCATTGTTAACCCGTGGAAATACCATTCTGTCAGGCAGAGAGGCCAGGCGATGCTAAGCTATTCACATTCGCATTATAAACGAATACTGGGGCTGTGGCTGGCAAGAGTGCCGAATATCGCTGTTTCGATCCGGTAATCTGACGATGTGGTTTCAATATTCGCACAGTGCCAGCTCACTCCGGGCTCTTTCGCAAAATACCAGGAAAAAGTTGCAATAAGACAATTTCAAAAATGACATTGAATACCTATTGCTGGTAATTTAAAGCGCCAGTAATGACGATAATAACTAATG
>NW_022146820.1:9177-93331 GCF_002938485.1 Sitophilus oryzae
CTCATTGTACTTCATTCAGTTACGTATTGCCTTCAGAGACATCAAACATTAAACTCATAAAAAATGGCCTATTCTCTATTATACAGTGTGTCAATTTAAAACTTCCCACCCTTAATATCTTTCTTGCAGTTAAAAGTATGAAAAATCGGAAAGACATGTCAGATTACAGTTGAGGATTTTGGAACTGATATTACAGCAAATAAAACACTAAATCACCACAATACACCAAAACACTTTTACTTTTACAGACGTTTAACTATGTGCTCATCTAATGAATGATGCTATTCAGTTTATAATCATCTGCTGATCAGATTATAAACTGAATAGTTTATAATCATCTGCTGATGATGCTAACATGGTTAGCGAAACGCGCGTCCAGTGTAAAAGTAAAAGTGTTTTAAAAATTCAGTTTATAATCATCTGCTGATCAGATTGTTGTGGTGATTTAGTGTTTTTATTTTGCCAAGATATGTCAATTTTATTTGTAAGGGGGACACTTTAAATTAATATTTTTAGCCTTTTTCTTTAACCCTAGGAAGGGAGATGTCACCCTTACAATCTTAAATGGGAATAGTAGTCAAGTGGCACATCGTTTTAATAGGTTACCATCTCTTTTCAGTGGTATCTCACTTTGTTGCTTTTTATCGAGTGGTTTCCGAATAATCACCTTTCAAAGTTGCAGAAACAATTAAACATGCCTGCATTGAGTAGTGTTTACACACAAACACTATTGCAATGGATCTCCTTATAGTACAAAAGATTAGAAGATCACATTACACCACTTACGCCCTATCTTATAAGTTGATCAGAATGTTGTCCATTTTCCTGTTAACAATAGTAAAGTGTGTTTTCAAACTCCTTCCTAACATTTCGGAAAACTTCACCGGGAATTGACCGGCATTCTGCTGTAATTCGCCTTTTAAGATGATCAATATCAGTAGGTTGTGTTCTATAAACAATGGATTTAAGATGTCCCCAAAGAAAGAAATCTAAGGGTGTTAATCCGGTGATCTTGGAAGTCATTCAATTGGTCCCCTTCTGCCAGCCCATGTACCCGGAAATCTCTCGTTTAACCACTGTCGGATCGGAAGAAAATAATGAGGTGGAGCCACCGTCCTGCTGGAATGTTAACAAATCCTCCTGTATAACTGATTAGAGGTTGCCACCTTTATTATTGCCATTTTTATAAACACTAGCAGGCATGTTTAATTGTTTGTGCAAGTTTCAAACGCGATTATTCAGAAACCTCTGGACAAAAAGCAACAAAGTAGGATACCACTGAAAAGAGAATTAAACGTCCTTAAAAACGATGTGCCACTTGACCCCCATTCCCATTTAAAATTGTAAGGGTGACATCTACCCCTCCTAGGCGGTTAGGCTAAAATATTAATTTAAAGTGTCCCCCTTACAAATAAATTGACGTGTCTTTCCGATTTTCATATTTTTAACTGCAAGAAAGATATTAAGGGTGGGAAGTTTTAAATTGACACACTGTATAGTATTAATACATGAATATAAAATAGTATATTTTAGATCTTCTTCCTTATCATTTTATTAAATGATAATTTTAAAGTCTTCAGACTTAAAACTCTAAACTAAATAAAATTGCCAAACATAATCGTAATTTATACACGTATAGTTCTTATCTTAAAACATTTAGATAAAACTTTTAAGGGAAACATAATTCGAACATTTTTATTTATAGCATTTTTAAATTCTTATACTTATATCTTGGAAGTTTTTTCAGCCCTCTAAGTTTGATGAGGTATAAAAAGTTTCGCAGTTAAAAGAGAATATCTCTGGACCCAAAGTTCTTTTTGTTGTTCGAAATATACTTCTATTTTAAACAGTTTCCTTTAGTGTTATTATATGTCCCAGGAGTAGGGATGTTCGATATTGTATCGATATTTTTTTAAAAAGTTTCAAAATAATCCTCAGCAGTCCAAAAATGACATATCGAAGGACTTACTTAACGTCTTCTAGACTTAGTGTTGCACACAGTACCTTCTCATAGGGATAGATTGGAGAGTTTCCGTAATACTTAACCATAACATAGCATTTTATGTAACTAACTTCAGGCGTTCACCATTAATCGATTTGTGGCGAATCCTTATTAGAGTGAATTTATTTTTGTTTTCATTAATCAATTATCGATAGAGTTAGCTAGTTAAGGTAATTTCTTTATACATAGAGTTGTAAATAAGAGTTGTAGGTTTATACTAGCTAGATTATAGGTACATATTATCATGGTGGAAAATAATACTATAGATTTAGCTCATGTTAAAATATATTATCTAGACAGGGGGTTGAAAGAATCTTTTTATGTTATTATATAAAGTTCTACTGAAAAATACTTTTAATTAAAGTTATGGTAGCTTATCAGTCACAGAAACAGTTTGACTGATTTAATAATACTAAGAACGTGAGAATGTCACATTTTCGGTGTGACACTGATCAGTATATTTATCCTAATTTATCATTCTTTGGTTGTCTTCTGTCGAAATCTCTCGAAATTATAGATATTTTTGTGGTTAACGGATGATTGTTCAACTGCTGGTCATACATATATGGAATCAAACGTCACATATTTCAATAAAGTATATATTTTAATAAAATGCTTAAAATTCAAAAATATCTGACGTTTTTTTTTTCGTATATATACTGTACAATTATTAATGTACCCATTATATTTTTATTTAGTTGTATAATATAAATATTATTTTTATTGAGGAAGGGTTTACTGGTACTTTAAGGGTAAAATACATCTATTAGAATATAGATAAGTGTATGTTTTTTTTTTGTAACAGTTACCTCAAAATTTGAACTGATATTTACATACACAGTGTTCCATAAAAATAGGATGACAAACTATAGGGATCTTCTAAATCAGAAGAGATACAAAAATGATTAAATAGAGCAATGTGAAGATTTGCAGAACCTTCTAAAAAACTACTTTAAAAATCTATAAAATATCCGATTACGAGTAGTTTCGAAGATATTTGGGAAACCTGAATTTTTCCGATTTAATTTTTAATTTTTTATCTTGTATCTTCTGGTTTATGAGATTCCTGTAGTGTATGGGGTGTCCCATTTTTGTGTGTTTTACAGGGTTTCACTTTATGAGTAGAAATACAAAGATGCGGTTTTTACATCATTGTATTGTACTACTTTTTTTTTTTTTTCAAAAAGTTTATGTTACAAAACATATTTTGTTCTAGCCCGCTTAGTTCCTGAAATACAGGCGAATTTTAAATTATCGTATTTTTCGATTATACTCGTATCTCAGCTATCTTTTAACTTATCGAAAAGATGGAAATTGAATTTATATTTTCACGTAAAGCCCGAAGCGTAACTGTTTTTTTGCTGGGAGCTGTCATTTTTGAAATATGAATCAAATTTATGTTTTTTTTTTAATTGGGACACCCTGTATATTTTTTTATTATAGCTTTGTTAAGAGCTTTCTAAAAAATCTATACTTATTTTCATAAATATGGTAAAAATGCATTATTTAACTATAATTTTTAGAAAACTCATATCAAGCCAAATAAAATAAAAAGATAATACAGGGTGTACTATTTAAATAGCCACAAGTTTAAGACAAATTTCGAAAATGACAACTCCAGGAAAAATAACTAGTTACGCCACTGGACTCTACGTGAAAAACTCATTACATAGTAGGGACATAGTTTTCTATCTTTTATTTTCTCGAAACCGTTTCCTGAAAATCCAACGTTTTCAAATCTGCCCTGTATTTCAAGAAATAAGAAGGCTAGAACAAATTTGTGTGTAGCCTCTTTAATTTTGAGCATAGAAAAGTAGCATCGTGATGGGAAAACCGTATCTTTGTATCTCTACACATAAACGAAAATCCCATAAAACACACGAAATGGGACACCCTGTACATTCTTATATGAAACAATCGTTTATATGTATATTTACCGATATGCATGTTTTTTAATATTTGTGATAATTTTATACAATTTTTTTGCAAAAAGAAAATAAAAGTGTAAATTTTGTGAAAACCTATAGATAAATAAATGTTTTCGACAAAATAATGGATTGACAACAAAAACATTGATACATAAACTAATTGGAAAATAAAAGATTCAAATTTGAAATTGGAATTCAATCATAAAATCTATCATTTCTCCTGTCATGTCAGTTCAAATTGATTTTAGTTTTATTTTGCTTTCTATGGAAAAACAAGGAATATGATTGATTTAAAATGATTTAAAAGCTCCATGAAAACGTACTAAATGACCTTTTTAGTATTTTATTAACTATTTTTCCAGCTATTTCTGATACAAGTAAAAAAATAAATTACTTTCCTTTATTAAAAATACAAGAAAAAAAAAAAAAAAAAAAAAAAATTTTAAAATACTGAAATAAAATGTATTTTAGCTTAAGTGAAGGCAAGCGGATTTACGATTTTTCCATCAAATGATACCTGACCAATTTATAAACATTTCAGGTTTATTTTCATTTTGTAAATTGAATTCGATGAAGAATTTTCTTGACCTAGATAAATTTAAAGATAAGGAACTTTTTTAAACAGTTATTTGTGAATAATTTAATTAGTTTACTTAATAAGTCAATATTATTCGCCTTTGACTTACTTCGGCTTACATCGCGAGTAGTGTAGAGGCCGTCTTAAGGTGCATTCACATCGGCTGCGCCGCTCCGCGCTGCGCCGCGCATATCATTTTTTTAACATATACTTTTGTGCGCGCAAAAAAAAAAATATTTCAAAAGTACATATTAAAAGATTGTTTTGCGCGACGCAGCGCGGACCAGCGCAGTTGGTGTAAACGCACCTTTATAGACTTTAGACTTCTATTCACTAGGTAGTATGTATAAAACAGGATTCTGGAGGATTTAGCAAATAAAAATGCATTTTAAATTACTGATAGAAATTTATTAATTAAATAAATACAGGCTGTGTACTAGCTAATTAATAATGTGTAAATTTAAAAATCTTGGTTCAAGGTAGTCGGTTTCTGTGGTAGGCGTACCCATGCATCAAAGGTTATACAACATAATACTGAGAATATTCAGGTAAACAAAAATAATAAAAAACGAACTATACGTACTATGGAACTGGCAATGGTAATATTAAGATATAAAAAATGAAATTCGTTAACAATAGAAAGCAAGAATTAATTAATTTGAAACTGTTTTACAGAGTGAGTAAACGATTGCTTAAAATAGGTAGATTACTCTTTCTTAATTTTAGTTCAAAATTAATTTATTATTGATTGCTATTAACGAAATAATGTATGATATGCATTTATCATTTTGCCGTTAAAAGCCGAGCAATATAGATACCTAACGATGGAAATCAGCATGCAAATTCCGGAAGTTCACTCAATTTAAGACATGACTGTATTTCTGAATTTGTACGATCGCCGATGAAACGCCGCTTATATTTGCCCTCAGAGCAATAAAAACATAGTATTTTTAAGTTAACGTCTTCTTTTTGATACACTAAATCAGATATATAAAACCTGGTATCCTCTCTATTTCTCTGATCTGAACGGGGCTTACTTGTTTACGCGGAACTCGAACCGCTGTCCACGGCCATATGTATCATTGTCAAAAGCCTACCTACTTGGCGAGTGTCTAAATCGACTCTTACTCATGAATTATCCGATCTCATCCGGCCTCGAACCGGCGTGAATGAGCAGTGTGTATCAATAGATTTTACACCTCTCCAAAAAAATCCTTTATGGGTATTTCGCCACTGCACTGCAAGAAAATCTACAAAATAAAATAGTTATTTTTTGTAAACACTTCTGCGTTAAACCTACACGGACACTGCTTGTCAGAAGTTATGTTTACAGTTCTACAAATTTGCCTAACAAAGAAAAAAGAATGCTTAACGTTTCGGAAAGTTTATCCCTTTCCGTCTTCGGAAGCAAAGAAAAAACAAAGAATAAAGAAAAAAAAACTATTTAAAATATTTAAATTCAACTATTCGAGAACACTTTACTTTTTTAAAAATAGATACGTCTACAAGAAACCGTTGACGTTCTGTTACAATGAAAAAAAAATGTAAATGTTAAACGCAGAAGTGTTTACAAAAGATAACTATTTTATTTTGTAGATTTTCTTGCCGTGCAGTGGCGAAAAACCCATAAAGGATTTTTTTGGAGAGATGAATCCGCCATATAGGTATACATTTTTTACAATTTTAGATTTTACACTTTTGTCATGGAACAACAGCACGACGGTCTATCCACTCGTATCGTCTATCGTCGCTTAACTTCAGTATCTATCGGTGTTTCGACGTAGCTGGGCCGTTGCTTGAAAACATAGTATTAACTTATGTATAGTAGATTGGAGTATATAAGTACGTAATAATATGTTACGTTAGCCTGGATTTCGGGGTACTAGTGTAACAATGGCAACGAAAAGGCAGATGAAATGGCCAAACAAGGCTCATCAATGATATTCATAGACCCAAAACCCTTCTGTGTTGCTGCAGAAGCAATAATTACAAAAATGATCACAAAACAGACGGTCAGACATATTTTTATCATCTACGGTACTCTCAGCAAATGTTTTTTTTTACATGAGATTGCTCCATTGCTCGCTGTTTTCCTCTATATTTTCTTCAACATGTAGATATAATTTTTCCATCTTTTTTCACCAAAACTGCCTAAAATTGTTTTTATAAATGAAAGTATATAGAGCAGATTTCTTATCCTTCTGACTCTTGCTCTTCAAGAGATTTTGAGAAGTCAAAAAAGTGAACCAAAATATTTTGTTGTAATGCACCATTCAGGTTTTGGCAAGTTAGTTTTTTTGGATAATTTTTTTTTGGAGTGTTGAGGATAGGCTCTTCTGCAACCGCCACATACATTATTTTGGTCAACAAATATATAGAATAGTAATTACTTAAATTTTCAATTCAAGAAGATGCAGCTGAAGAAGAATTCTGGCGTTTATAGTTAGCAAACGAAAAAGTTCCTCAGAACTTACGACCGGAAAAAATCAAAGATTTTCCTTGATTTAAGTAAAAACAATCTTCGGATTGCCACGGGGCTTCTAACTGGACACTGTCTCGTCAACGAACACCTCAGTAGTTGAGAAACAACGGCGAATGTAGATTCCGTTTGGAAAATGGGGAAACACCAGAACACCTTATCACTGAATGCGCCGAGACGACGAGCGTTCCTGCCATGAACTGGCGAGGATGGAGAGCTGGCCCCTGTGGAGACCTAACCTAACCGTTTCAGATACTGATTTTTGTTAAAGCCCTGAGACTGTATGATGAGTTATAACTCGTTATAACTCAAGAAAGGGGAACACACAATAGATTTGTAAGGTCGCGGTGATTAACTCCCCTCCTAACTCCTTCTACATTCTAAATAATTAGCAAATGACATTGATAGTAAGAATAAAGTGGCTCTGACTTCAGTACTAATGTAGTAACTATATAGTTATTGAAGGCAAAGAATTGTATGATTCTTCTGTAGGATCCATATCCCATTCCTAAAAAGGATCCAATTTCCCCTGTACAGACCCGAACCTTCCATGACGCCACTAAAAGTAGGGAATGAAGCAATCGGAAGAAAACTTTGTAAAAACTCTTAAATTTACATTTCTTCTTTTCCACTGCTAAACGTACTATGCAGTTTTATAAACTACACAATTTATTGCATATGGTTATGTAAGTATATCAGTTTCTTTATTACTCCGAGTACTGACCCTATGCAAATTGCTCTTGCAACTCATTATAAATTCAAATAGAGCTTCGACCATTGGAATACTGAGTATTCGAAATAACATATCTACTGAGATCGAATTTATGCATATGTCCTCCACTCGAGCAGTAGTTGATGGTACAAAACTCGATGTATAAGTTTTAAAGCTTCAAGTAAAGGCAAATTTACAGCAATTGGGGAGCATTACTCGAAGGAATTGAATTATATTATTTACGTTTATAATGAATAATTTATTAACTGCAGAATAGTAACCATTCAAGATAACGCCATAAAAAGGAGACTTCCTATATAGCAATAAGAGCTTTATATTATCAAATCATTGTTAAATTCGTCAGTTTGTACTAATAATAGTCAAAACACTTTAGGACCCATTTTGAAGCAGTCTTTATTCCAAAAATTTGTTGGTTATACATTCTTGCAACAGGCAGGTTAAATTTACACATAATAAACCTATATTTTTGATTATATTTACAATGTAAACAACTTCCTACTTTGATCTTTACATTTTAGTTAGGGTACGTCTAATAAATCTAATTAAGTTTTATAGCTAGAGCATATAAAAATTAAACGATAATATACAAAGAGCAACAGCTATTTATTTTCTTTCGATTAACGCAAATCTATAATGCTGAAAACCAATTTTCAAAATTAATATTCATGTTGAAAAGTTAAATTGGACTTTTTTAACTATAAACACCTTTGTAGGTAGACAGGAGTTAATTAATATGATGTTGATGTTTAAAGAGGACGATTTTTATAAAACGATTTTTTGTGTACCATGTCTAAAACATTTTCGAACGTTTAATTTTTTTAATTAAAATCTATAATCTACATAGGTTAATGATTGAACAAATCGTAGACACAGTCGTAGACTTATATCAGAGTTTACCGAAAATTCTGTAAACTTTGTGTATACCTCAGACAAATAATAAAAGATAGACAAAATTAAATGTGATTAATGAAAACCAAAAGTCCATATTCCTAAATTATTAATTGAGCGAGGTCCGTTTTATCAGTATCAAGTAGGTATTTTAGACCCTGATTTATTTTAAGTGTTGATGGAAAGAACTGGGAAGATACGCAACCTAAAGGGTGATTTCGTGACAAGGCTCATTTGATTTCCCCTTGCGTCTCAAGTGCTGTAAGGTGGAGCCTCTACTCGTTTTGCGACCAACGCATAAAACACTCATTTTCTCTAATTCGGCTAGCGAAGGCATATCGAAGTCGGTGTGGAACTGAAAACGACAGTGTTGCCATATTAAACTGTGTAATATCCGTAATACGTTTGACGAACATATATCTTTGGATGAAAAATCCACAAACAATAGAATAAACAACAAACATAAAATTTCTTTTATAGGTACTGAATATTTCGTATGATCGAAAAAAGTCGTTTAGTTGGCTTGGAAATGACGAACTATTGATATTTACCATAATATTTTACACATGAAATAACAGCGAACTCTGACGCCCTTCTTTGTCTTATTATTATAATATTATATTAAATTGCTTAATGATAGAAAATCCGTATTATTAATGAACTGTACCCAAAATCTGCAAATCTTCGGATTAATCCGTAGTTCTAGCAACACTGACTCCGGCAACCATCCACTCTGTCAATTGAAAGCAGTATTACGATACAGTATTCTTTATCCGCTGCGCTGTAAACGACTATCAGCGCGCAGCGGCGCAGAGCATTACCAGCCTATTTCGCGAGTAGTGTAATGGCCATTTAAGGGTTCCTCTATTACGTATGTAAAAACACAATTTTAATATACTCAGGCGTACCAAAAGACAAAGAGCAACATCAGGCGTTGGAGTAGCTATAAATGATAAATATGAACAGAATATAGAAAGCATAGAATACGTGTGCGACAGAATCCTGAGAGTAAATATTATGTTTGACCAACCCATTCACATTATATCAGTGTACGCAACCGACATTAATAAACCTGAAGAAATGTCAATGGACTTCTACGAAAATCTACAGTCAGCGATAGACAAAATACCAAGACATGAAAAGATAATTCTGTTAGGGGATTTAAACGCAAGAATTGGAAACGAGGTAGTGGATGGAATAAAACAAAAATATAACGAGAATATAACTAATTGAAATGGCGAAATTTTGACCGAATTCTGTGGACAGAACGAACTGAGAATAAACAACACATATTTTCCCCATAAAGAACAACACAAATACACCTTCTATGACAATAGAAACAATAAATCAATAATCGATTATATCATCACCAATCGAAGTTTCTTACCTCAACAAATAATAGACATAAGAGTCTTATCCTCAGCCAACATTGGAACAGATCACAAACTTATGCTAGGAAAGATACGAATAGGTGCGCCGCTATCCAAAAAAAGACCATCGATAAAAACTGAAAAATTCAATATAGAATCCCTCAACCACGAAAGCACTAAACAACTTTATTCAAACAGATGCCAAACACTTGTCACTCTTAACCCCATAGCACAGTTTGATACTCCTAACACAGCTTGGAATAAACTGAAAGAAAACATCTGCAAAGGTGCTAAAGAAGCTTTAGGAACACGTACTGTATCACACAATAGAAGACCGAACATTAAACCTTGGTTTACATTAGAAGTCAAGAACATTACAAGGGAAATGAAGGAAAAATACTTACAATACAAGAAATCGCTTCAACACCGGAGAACCGAAATATTCTATACCGAAATAAGGAACAGGACTAATAATAGAGTACGAAAATTAAAGAAGAATATTGGCAGCGATTTAGTATTGGCGAAATGGAGGCGGATATGTACGGAGCACAAAAAACGTATTGGGAAGATGTTGAGGGGTTTGAAACGAGAAACAAATGAAACAATACAACTAAGAACAATTGCAGAAGATATGTGGGAAAAATATTTCCAGAGACTTATACGCAGAAACAGATGAACCAATGGAAGCACAAGAGACAAGCCAAAGAGATAATATAGAAGATTATGCGCAAATCACTTACAAAGCAAGTAGAAGAGACAATAAGGAAACTTAAAATAGAAAATCTCCTAATCAAGATAAAATACCAAATGAGCTAATAAAAAACGCAGGCACGGCTATCATAGAGGAATACACAAAACTGTTTAACATTATATTTACAACATAAGAAAATACCAGAAGAATGGAAACAAAGTATAACAATACCCATTTTAAAAAAGGGAGATAAACACAGACCCAGCAAACTATAGAGGAATAACATTACTGAGCACCTCGCTAAAACTTCTGACTAAGATCATTGCGGACAAAATCTCCCTCAATAGTGCCAATAAGCGAGGAACAACAAGGATTCCGAAGAAACCGATCAACTACCGATGCACTATTCATACTCAGGCAACTAGTTGAAAAATCCTTAGAATATAACTCTCCAGCCTATCTATGTTTTATAGATTTAACAAAGGCCTTTGATAGAGTTCAACTAAAAGACATCATCACCATCTTGGAAAGCAGTAATGTCTCGAAAGAACTCACAGAATTTATCAAGGACTTAACACAAACACAACAACACAAATAAGAACAAACTTTACCCTAACGCAGCATCTTCGAACTAGAACTGGTATTCGCCAAGGCGACAGTCTCAGCCCTCTGTTATTCAACACAATCATGGATCAAGTAATAAAAACCGTCCAGAATACTGGATTAGGATATCGAATGGGAATGCATAAAGTAAACATATTATGCTATGCCGATGACGCAGCACTTATTGCAGAGTCAGAGGACGACCTCCAAAGAATGCTACAAGCTTTTAATAGACAGGCAGAAAATCTTAACATGCAAATTTCCACAAATAAGACCAAATGCATGACCATTACAAAGGAGCTCTCTACGGTGCAAATTGGTAATAAAAACAAAACTATTGATCAGATAATGTCATTCGAATACCTCGGATGCAAAATTACAAGCTCAGGATTTCTGGAAGAAGAAGTAAGGAACAAGCCAATAAAGCTGCCGCAATATCAGGACATCTTAAATATCCCATATGGAAAAACAAACATTTGAGTACAGAATGTAAGTCAAGAATATACAAACCTGCATACGACCAGTGATGACATGGTGGTGCAACCAGAGCTGAAACATCAGTAACAAAGAGAATCCTACGAACTACTGAAATGAAGACCTTAAGAATGATAACTGGATACACATTGAGGGACAGACAGAGAAATGTAGACATAAGAGAAAAGTGCCAAACAAACGACGTTGTCAGATGGATAAGGCAGAGAAGAAGAGAATGAAACCAGCATGTCAATAGAATGGGCCCCGACAGAATGGCCATAAATAATTCGCAACAACGTACCCATGGCAGAAGACCTACTGGACGACCACCTAAACGTTGGCAAGACAGTTGGCAGTCAACCTCGCAAGAGTTGCTTAGACGAGGAGGAAACCGGAACTAAACAGGCGATACGCCTTCTAAAAGAAGAAGAAGAAGAAGAGAAAAACACAATCAATTTAACATAAGAATATTATTACTTCATATACGACATCATCGGGTAAGAGTGCTTTACCAGCGTCTCTTTCTGTTTTAAAGTAATTAATAAACTTCGCGATGAAAGCACCTTCAATATTACTAAATCGGCGAGGCGAAGACCTACTGGACGACCACCTAAACGTTGGCAAGACAGTTGGCAGTCAACCTCGCAAGAGTTGCTTAGACGAGGAGGAAACCAGAACTAAACAGGCGATACGCCTTCTAAAAGAAGAAGAAGAAGAAGAGAAAAACACAATCAATTTAACATAAGAATATTATTACTTCATATACGACATCATCGGGTAAGAGTGCTTTACCAGCGTCTCTTTCTGTTTTAAAGTAATTAATAAACTTCGCGATGAAAGCACCTTCAATATTACTAAATCGACGAGGCATTTTAGTTAAAATTTAATTTTCTTTGACAACGCTATTAATATATATTTTTGACATTGATCGATAACCGTCAGTAAAGATATAATCTCAAATCAAATGGCAATTGCCAGAAACGATGTGCAGCAATTTACGAAATGCCGTAATAACGTCACTAATATCTTTCATCTAGTTGTCATGTGAAGGAGAGATTTCGGTTATATATGACTTATACAGTTTATTAAAGCTTTAATAAACTTCTTAAACTGTCAATACCTTGGAGATATATTTATTTCTCCACCAAACACAAATAAAACTTACAAAAGACCTGGAAACGTTAAATAAATAAATAAATAAACACTCCTTAACTTCCACTGTAAATTTTCGTTAACCAAAAGGAACAGGCGACTACTGCCAGCCGCACACGGTTTTCCATTACAATAGACTCGAAAACTTTAGACAATAGTGGCCCCAATAAATCGACTTGTACTTTAGGAAAAGTCCCTACGCGGCAGAAAAATATCTGCAAAGATTTTCGCGCTAGCCGTAGAATCGAGCGAGGGGTGTTTAAATTTTTGTCAGCTCAGAGGTAAATATTTGACAAATGAAATTGAACTCTCGGAATGAACTGAACAGCGACACGGAATTAAGCTGCCGGCTTTTAAAGCGCCGTGTTTTTTAATTAAAATTTTCGAGTGGGAAGGCCATTTTTTGCGTCACGTGTTCGTTTGTCTCGAGTGGTTCGAGTTCTGTAAAGAAAGAACGACTTGTCCTTTTACTGTTTTTTAGAAACAATAAGCCTTTCTTTGGGAATTATTAGTTAAAAATTCTGAACACTATGGATCTACGGTGAAGGACAATTGTTTTTTGTTAATAAGAAATGGACTAGAATTTTTGTCATCTATACAGGGTTGTTCACCACATACGACACGGAGTATTGTAGGTAAACGGTTAGATTTTACAAATTGTAAGTTTTGGGTTCGTTGTAGGACCATTAGAGCTACAATTTAAAAAATAATTTTAAAAGATACAGAGTGTCCCAAATAAGTAAAAAAACATTATAGTTGTATTTTTTTAAATGGAATACCCTGTATATTATTCTATTTTTAGATTCTACGATTAAAATAAAGGTAAATTTGATTAAGGTTTATCACACTTAAACTTTTGCCGTTTTTGAAATATTTTTCAATTTTGTGAAAGTGCAGTAAAATTTAAGGCTTCATTTCTCCAAGGGTATCAGAGTTTTTAATACCACATATTTACTGAAGATTATTTATAGATCAGATATTGTGCTGCAATAATAAAAATTATACTTCCATATACAGAGTGTCCCAAAAATTTATATTAAATAATTACTAGCTTTAAACGACAATAACTTGTTTAACTTAAATGGAACACCCTGTATATTTTACGTGATTTAGATGCACAATTTAATTGTCTATCAAATTGTACTATACCATTTTTTACCTATCTCTTCAAGTTTTCGAAGAAAATGCCTTTTTTATAATTTAGACCTCATTTATCACTATACCCATGGAATGTTGACATTTTAGATTTTTTTTTAAAGTAAGATATGTACAAAATACTATTCAAAAATAATAATATTGCAAGCCTATTTGTTACAAACAGAAAACTATTTAAATCTTTGTAAAAGAGTATACCTATTAAATACAATTTCCTCCCAAAAATTAGTTAATTACATACTATTTTAATTAATAAATTATTCTAAATAAATGTGGATTTGACTCAGAAATCAATATAATAATAAGTTTACGAAAATTAACGTCTCTGTTATAAAAATAAGCATTCATCAAAAATTAAAAATAAAATTTATACTGTCTAATGCACATGCAAAAATTCAGTTTTTTTGAATTTGGATTTTTTTTAGTTTTAGTATTGATTAATCAACAATAAGCAGTCAATTAATATGTAGTCTGAATACTAGGATCATATTAATTGGTCCTTTTAACAAATAATATTTTAATTTTTTTTTAAATTTTTTAATGAAATAATCAAACTATATCGACAATATTAGTATCTATACTCTTTCATAATTTGTTACATCTTTAAAAATAATCTAAAATGTCAATATTCCATGGGTATAGTGATAAATGAGGTCTAAATTATAAGAAAAGGCATTTTCTATGAAAACTTGAAGAGATAGGTAAAAAACGGTATAATATAATTTGATAGACAATTAAATAGTGCATATGAATTAAGTAAAATATACAGGGTGTTCCATTTAAATTAAACAAGTTACAGCCGTTTAAAGCTAGTCATTATTTAACATAAATTTTGGACACTCTAATAAGAGAGTATAATTTTATTATCGCAACACAATATCTGATCAATAAATAATCTTCAGTAAATATGTAGTATTAAAACTTTGATACCCTTGGAAAAAATGAAGCCTTAAATATTTTACTGCAATTTCACAAAATTGAAAATATTTAAAAAAACGGTAAGGTTTAAGTGTGATAAACCCTTAATCAAATTTACCTTTTATTTCATTCGTAGAATCTAAAAATTGTATAATATATATAGGGTGTTCCATTTAAAAAAGTGCAACTATAATATTTTTTACATATTTGGCACACTCTGTATCTTGTAAAAATATTTTAAATTGTAGCTCTGATAGTCCTTCAACGAACCCAGAACTAACAATTTGTAAAAATCTAATCATTTAGCCACAATGCTCCGTGTCGTATGTGGTGAACAACCCTGTATACAATATGATCGAAAAAAACGGCGCCAGCGATAGCTACGAAATGAAGATCGCTGTCATTTTATTTGTAAAATTACATGAGGAATGTCATCGATTGTCATTTCCAAGCCAAATAGACGCCGTTTTTTTCGGTCATACGGTATGTTCTGTTATTTAGTTAGGTAGCTTGTGGCAACACTGGATAACGATGTCATTCACTGGGAGTTGGAAGGGCTAGGAATTTTCTTTTGTGGGTGTTCCAAGTTCCTGAACAATCTGATTTGAGAATTGTTGTCATTTTTGTTCTGTACATTTTTATTTATTTACAGTTCAATTGAAGTATACTATATCAGGTAACTTCTGAATAGATTGTTTATAAATTTAATAAATTTTGCCACTAAACAGGACGACTTAATCTCTTTTTTGTCAATGATTTACATCATTCGAGATATAATTTATATAGGAGATTACCTTGACATACTGATCTGAGCGTGTGTGTAAATTTCAATCACTAATTAGTAGGTACTGCCAAGAAGAAAAATTGCCGACATTGCCTGTGGGCGCATGTATCTCAGTGTCGAATTTTGTAAAACGAAATCGTACCACGATTTGATTAATGGCTGTTCTTTGTTTTCGTCTCTTAACTCGAATAGCAGTACCGCAGGTTTTTGGTACCTTCAAGTATTTCACCTTCATCTGACTAATTATTTTTGGAATTGGATGATTTTAGTGCTTTGTGATATTTTTATCGTTATAAGAGGAATTTGATTCTTGACTTGTTTGTGTAATTGTGTATATTACAAGATGGTGCAAAATAAAGATATTAATTTCAAAAATCTTTTTATAAAGAAACTTTTATTTAAATTTCATCATTGACAGAAATTAAACATGTAGACTACTTAGTAGAGATGACCAAAAAATCGCAAACTGCGATTCAATCCCAGCGATTTTAAAAGTGTAATCGCAACCTGCGATTTTCTTTCATAGGAAACTGCGATTGCGATATCTCCTATTTGCGAGTTTCAATATAGGCAACCAGTATTACTATAGCTGCCAGCTGCGACTTTGTTGCGATTAGCGATTTGGCTGCGATTGTGATTTTGTAAACTGGGACTGTGATTTATATCTGCGAGTTTGAATTTTTAGGAGTTGCTATTTGCGATATTGTTGCGAATGTAATTTTGTGGTCTATTGAAGCATTTTATAGTAAACAGTGTTTGAATTTTCTCTCCGATATATTATTTATTTACAGAGAAGGTATTATTTTCTAGGGCCACGATCAATAATATACCAGGTGTTTCTCAAGAGTGGTGCACCAATTTGGTGTATTAGTATATGACATAAATTAGGATTGATTGACGTATTCAGTTGTTTTTGGTTCCTGTTTCGCCGAAAATGACTACAACTTTTGATTTTTAAATAGCACCCTCGGAATTTTTTTACTTTATTCCATACAAAATGACACTCTGAATAGAATGGCATATCATATGGCAACTTTTGACATTTTCGTATTTTAAATTTCAATCTAGAATATCATGGCTGTGTTAAAAACAAAAACACTAATTTTTAGTCAAGATGCCTTGGAAAAAAAGGTTTGATAGTCTATTGTTTTTCGTGTCTTGTGGCTCATTGGCATATTTAGAAAAAAAAATTTTTTCGAATAATTTGGTACCAAATACTTGGTAGTTCGAGTCAGATTGTCGTTATGAACCGTGTTACAATTTCCAATTAAACTATATGCGGAAATGTCAAAAGTTGATATATGATAACATGTCATTCTATTCAGAGTGTCTTTTTCAAACGAATAAAGTAATAAAAATACCTTGAAAAATACCGAGGGTGTCATTCAAAAATTAAAAGTTCTAGTTATTTATGGTAAAACAGGATTGATTACAAATCAATTGAATACGTCAATCAATCCTGGTTTATGTCATGTACTAATGTAGCAAATCTGTTTTTTTATCTGAAAAAAAAAACAAAAAAGTTATAGAGGTGAGCCATCTTAAAAAAATAATTATTTTATGTTTTTTAAGAAATGGATAAAGAATTAGATAATTGAGAACTACTTGTTATTATTAACTCGGACTTTTAAACTATAGATATTTTCACAGACAATTATATACCTAGTACAATATTTAAACATTAAAATCACAGTCGCAGGTTGCAGTCACTGCGATTTAAAAATCGCAATAGCAATATCAATTGCGATTGGAGAATCACAGTTTTGCTCATCTCTACTAGTTAGTGATTAGACTCTATGGATTCTCTAACTCAGATTTTTCTTCAACGCCTACAGGGACTTCCTCTTTATTTTATCAATTTTTTTAAATAATCTCCAATTCACTTTGATGAACACTTTCTAGAAAAATTCCCAAATCCGTCTTATTCAAAAACAGCATAGAAAAAATATTTAACTGTATACATAGAATGATTAATGACGAGAGAACGAGCTGAACAAACATCCAACGTTACGGAAACCGAAGAGAAACAACGATGGAAAGTACGTAGTCAGTCAGTCGTCCTATTGTGACGGAAAATCGTTACTCCGATACATATAGCAGAAAAGGTCAGGCCTCTGATTCAGAATGGTGCTCGTGAGCCTGGAATTTGCTCTCGTCTCTTTTATTTTTTCCATTGTGTTAGTCGATTCGTTACGGTGGATGAAATGGGAGCTTTTTGTTGTTCGTTAGTGTTACCTACCTGAAATGCACAACGTCATAATTTACTAAATTCATTCTCCAAATTCTCTCTTTTTCTCTCTAGCTTTAAAAGTAATATACAGGACGATATTTAAACATGCCTTTAAGGCTAATAGTATCTACTTTAATAAAAAGACGAAATCATAAATTCTCGATCATATGAAAGAAGATGTATCTATCAAGATCAGGTACCATTTGAGTGCCAAAAATGTTAACATAAGGAAGAAAAGACCGACCAGAGGGCTGTTTGATTCCTTTCAAATAATGTTTGAAAAATGCCCTCAAAATGGGCTTCAGTGACGAGGTTCTTATTCAACCCAAATTATCTTCACAGGGGGGCTAAATCTGGAGACTATGGCAAATGGAGTAGCAGTTTGTAGCCCAATTTACGGGGTGCATTCACCGGTGCATTGTCTTGATTGAACAGCAACTTTTCCTTCGCCAAATGCGAATTGGAATATCGTATTTGTCCCAAAGCGGTGATCGTTTCACCCTTTTCAAGATAATTGATGTGAATGACACTCTGTGCATCCTAAAAACTGTGGTCATGATCTCGTTGGTCGGTAGACGCACCTTGCCCCTCTTTGGTGCACGCTCACCCCGATAAACACAATGCTTTGATTGTTCCATGGTATTGTCATGTATGTTTCGTCCAAAGTTACAAAACCGCACAAAAACTTATGTGAATTGTCGATAGACATCGCCAAACATGTTCTATCCGAATGGCATTGATTTTATCTGCCTATTCGCTGCTCTTGTGATTATCTTGCCTCGGTGCTCAGGTTGAGTTCTCTCATGGTATTCAGAATTTTAGAATTATACAATCCCATATTAGGCTATAATTTACTTCTATGGAATTAAATGCCTTCGGCGCTTCTTGGCTATGTATGACGATGGCAACTGAAAGCAGGGGTGGAACTAAACAGCGATCGGTAGCGATGAAGAATATTGTCGCTTGCCGTTTAGTTTCTACGGCCAAGGACAGTATTCTTCATCGCTATTTAGTTACAGAGTTCCACTCCTGAGTTCTCTCCTGCCTTATTATTTCTTCTACACTACACAATAGGGGATAGCCGATATTTCATCTGGAAAATTGTGACATTCTTTGTCACAATTTTCCAGCTATACCTATTCTAGTTCTCGTTTTTGAGCTATCAGCTTGAATGAATACACCGCTTATCCAGTCTTCCTTAATTAGTTTGGTTATTTTGAAGTTGATGTTGAAAATTGTTTTTCTTTTTATGTACAGGGTTGTTCACCACATACGACACGGAGTATTGTAGCTAAACGATTAGATTTTTTCAAATTGTAAGTTTTGGGTTCGTGGACTATTCGAGCTACAATTTAAAAATATTTTTACAAGATATAGAGTGTACCAAATAAATAAAAATATAAAAGTTGTATTTTTCTTAAATGGAACGCCCTGTATATTATTACGTTTTTATTTTCTAGGATTAAAATAAAGGCAAATTTGATAAAGGTTTATCATACTTAAACCTTACCGTTTTTGAAATATTTTCAATTTTGTCAAATTGCAGTAAAAATTTTAAGGCTTCATTTCTCCAAGGGTATCAAAGTTTTTAATACTAAATATTTACTGAAGTTTATGTATTGATCAGATATTGTGTTGCAATAATAAAAATTATACTACTTTATATAGAGTGTCTAAAAAATTATATTAAGTAATTACTAGCTTTAAACGGCAATAACTTGTTTAATTTAAATGGAACACCCTGTATATTTTACTAGAATCAGCTGTGAAAAAAATGCATTTTCTACGAAAACTTGAAGAGATAGGTAAAAACTGGTATAATACAATTTAATAGACAATTAAATTGTGCATCTGATTATAGTAAAATATACAGGGTGTTCCGTTTAAATTAAACAAGTTATTGCCGTTTAAAACTAGTAATTATTTAATATAAATTTTTAGACACTGTATAACGTAGTATAATTTTTATTATTGCAACACAATATATGACCAATAAATAATCTTCAGCAAATACTTAGTATTAAAAACTTTGATACCCTTGGAGAAATGAAGCCTTAAAATTTTTACTGCAATTTCACAAAATTGAAAAATATTTCAAAAAACGGTAAGGTTTAATGATAAACCTTAATCAAATTTACCTTTATTTCAATCGTAAAATCCGAAAATAGAATAATATACAGGGTGTTCCATTTAAAAATACAACTATAATACTTTTTTACTTATTTGGGACACTCTGTATCTTGTAAAATTATTTTTAAATTGTAGCTCTAATAGTCCTTCAACGAACCCAAAACTTACAATTTGTAAAAATCTAATCGTTTAGCTACAATACCCGTGTCGTACGTGGTGAACAACCCTGTATAATTCTTTATTTTTTATTTGTTAGAACGCAATAAAATTCCAAACAAAAAGAATTTGTTTCCTCGTGTTACTTAAATGAAATAGAAAATCACGATGAGGCAGCTCTTAATATTAATATTAAAAGCTTAAACGTTTTAGCAGATTTTAACTAAAAAGAAAAAAAAACTGTGTGCACCAAAAAAAATTTTTTTGGTGCACCCTAGTGTGAACGTATCGGTAAAAATGCAGGAACTGGAAAGAGTACGAACGGTGGAAATGCTAGCGAAAGGGATGTCCCAAAAATAAAATAAATCGATATTTTGAATCGATTCAAGATCGGACATAACAAGATCGATCCAGAAAAAAATCGGAAACAAAAGATCGATCTTATTAAATAATCGATATTCGATTCTGAATGTATTGGCTTTGGTATTGGTGTACTGGTATAATTAAAATACAATATAATTATAAAAAAAATAGATACAGAAAAATCGTAAAACCGTTTATTAACACATTTAAAATTGAAACTGAATAAGAGTCATCCCAAACTGAATCAGAAACACCCACAAATCGAGACATACTTGTAAAAATTAAAAATACTATGACAATGTTAAAATAGAATTATTCGGCTTTTTGCATGCTTATTATGATTTTGACACAGAATTTGTACCGGTAAATTCTGTAATTTTGATATATCAGTCGGTTAGAAAGAAGCTAAAATCAAAAAATATTCTGTTATCTAAAATATAAAAATATGGGAATCACCGACAAAAATCTGACACCTAATGTCAAAGTGATGAACAACAGACATCGGCGCATGCGGTAGCGAGAAGGTAGCGAGCACTTAAGCTTAATTTTTCAATTCATTGCTAGATGGCGTTTTATTAGAGATGCACTGTAAACAAATTTTCAAACAAAACTAAGGTGTTTTTTTTTATTATAACAAATAAATAACCCTGTAAAAATGTATAAATAAAATCGATCTTCGATTTTGAAAAAAGATCGATTCTACCAAAAGATCGTTTGATAAAAATCGATCGATTTTAATCAATATTTTGGGCAAAAAGATCGATCTTCGATTAAAAATCGATTCGAATCGTGCATCCCTAAGCGAAAGAAAAGATTCTTTCAAATGTGTCATGTCACCCGATGCGAACGGGTAGTAATGCTACAATACGAACGAATGGTATCATTCGTTAGTCTGTCCTCGGCTTTAGAATGGAATCACCCACATTATATCGATAAAAAACACTAAAATTGTCATAAAAGAGAGATACCGTTCCTTCGCAAACGTGGTATTTCGCGGGCATCGCGTGACCGTTTCTCGTTCGTGCGTCGTCGGTACGCAGAACCGCGGCGTCGGCGACGGCACCGCGACGCTCTGGCCTGGAGCCGTCGTCGCCCGACACCAGATTCGGCGGCGGCGTCGACTAGAGGCGACGTGCCAAAAAGCGGGCGACCGAGGCCGAATTTACGAGCCGCCCACCAGAAGCAAAACCCTTTGCTTGACGTGACGTTTTCCCGCGTGAATTATGGTCACTTTGTGTGAGGACGGAGTGCTGTCGACAAGACGAATTGGTCAGAATGTATCTATATCTTGTACAAAGAAATTTATGTAATTCGCTCAAGTTATGATAACTGAACTAAAATCAGTAAATGGGCTTTGCAAGGGTGTTAAATATGAGGTGATGATCTTAGTTAATATGCTATATGTGGAAATTTCTGAAGGTGCCAACATAAATTTATTAAATCTCACGAAAATTTTAGTCGAGCACAGCCTTTTTTGTCGAAGTAATGATGAGGTTTTAGTTTTGCGATATTGGTTTGCACAAAAAGCAAGATCAAAACTAGCTTTAGATCTGCAAGACCAAGACCAAAGATGGAAAACTCTTGCGGTCTTGAAGAATGTAGAATGTTTAGGAGGGGAGTTAAGCACCGCGACCTTACAGATCTATTATGTGTTCCCCTTTCTTCAGTTATAACGAGTTATAACTCATCATACAGTCTCAGGGCTTTAACAAAAGCCATTATCTGAGACGGCTCCACAGAGATCCTCTCCATTCTCAACATCAGCCATACCAAAGTTCATGGCACGAATGATCGTCGTCTCGGCGCACTCAGTGATAGGGTGTTCTGGTGTTTCCCCATTTTCTCCACAGAATCTGCATTCGCCGTTGTTTCTCAGCTCCAGCCTACTGAGGTGTTCATTGAGGAGACAGTGTCCTGTTAGAAACCCCGTGACAATCCGTAGATTGTTTTTACTTAAATCAAGGAAAACCTTTAATTTTTCTCGGTCGTAAATTCTGAGGAACTTTTTCGAGTGTCTTAGACCTTTGGAGGACACCCATTCCAGGTTACGGAAGGAGTCTTCCAGATTCTTCAGTTCCGCTTTCAGTTGGTTCCCGCTTGGAAAACAGAACAGTTCTGGTCCAGTATTCGCTCCTTTCCTAGCTAGATCATTTGCTTTTTCTTTGCCTATAATCAGCTTTTTTAGGAAGGAACGAACACTCCAACTAACTGGACCAGAACCGTACTGTTTTCATTAACTTTATGAACCGTTATGTTCACATAAAAAATGACTTATTTGTTCAAGTTTATTACAAATAGTGTTTTCCCGACTATTGCATAACATTTTAAAGAAAGAAACGCTGATTCAATAATGTTCTAGAATTTTTTTTTAAGTTTTATTTGCATTAAATTACTAAAATACCATTTATTTAAAGATTTTCTATGCAGAAAGTGCATCTAGTAAAAAATCTATTAAAAATGCAAGACTTGCAAAAATTTTGCAACAAGACCAACATCATGACTGGACCCTGCAATACCAAGATTAAAACTACTTATTAACTGCACGCACAAGACACGAAGGAGTCTTGGTCTTCCATTTGCTCATCACTATATCGAAGTAACTCATGGCACACTTTTGATCCCCCTGTAACTTCATCTAAATCATCATCTATTCAGCTAAATCAGTAATTTTAATTCTTACTGATCAAGGGACATACTATAACTAGCTATGTTGCCAAAATATCTACTAATTATATATTATATTATAGTTAATGAATTATTACTAAGTATTCAATATTCTTTAATTTTCGTCATTATCATTAAAATTCTAAGGTACTTCTAGAAGTCTCCCAAACTTCAGACTTTGAATTTTTTAGTTAGCGTAAAATCTTAATTTCATTATTCATTAAATGAAAAAATACTGATTATTAAAAATTATTATTATTATTTATCCAGTCGACACGAAGTTGCAAGGATGACTTTGATTACTTTGGTTTCAACTTTTTTAGCGATTATCCGTTTTTCTTTTAATTTTGATCCCATTGAATGTTTTTATTTCGTCTCTGATCGTAATATCGCCACATGCGTTGACGATTATCATTTTATAATATCAATCGAAATTACTTCTTTATTTAACTTTTTTATATAATATAAAAAATGTATAAATTTAACCAGACTTACAAAATCTAGAGTATAATGACAAAATGGTGAATGCGCCGGCTATTTAAACCCTTTATCACAGAAATAAGGATATGGGATAGGTATGTACATATATGTATTTTCTGTTCCTTTACTCTTTCATTTTAATTGCCCAGCCAGGTTAAAAAAAATCATATTTCTTAAAGTTTTATTTTATTGCTAACATAAAAAAATCACTATATTAAATAGCTCATAAAATTTCGTATGCTTTTTTATTTTCAAATTGGTTTAATAATAAATAAAAAAAATAGGAATTATCAAGGCAATTTTTTCAATCAATTGCTCCTCAATTATTGGCTTTCTATAACCAGGCTTTTCTCCTCCGCATTGTCAACAACAGATCCCAATTAAGAGGATAATATTTATTCGACCTAAAATCGTTTTCTTTGGGATTTATAAAGGCAAATTTCTCAGTAGAAGAAAAAAATCAACCAATAGGAAAATACGTATAATAAATATTTGAAAGGAGCTCGATACTGTTTGAATAATTTTTTTTTAATATACCTACATTTATAGATATTTTCTTTTCTATAGAGTTATAAATAGAAAAAAATATTACTCAATATAAATCATTCCCATTTAGTACAGTCAAAAACATATTTAAAAATTCTGAAGTGTACGTACATAAATTATTTTTGAAAAGCTAGATCTAAATACGCAGGCTCTTAAGATAATTTCTCGTATGGTCTATGAAACGTTTTAAGTTCAAACATCCTGTTTGAAATCTAATTTTAATGCATGCACGAAACAGGCAGACGGCTTTTTTCTACTTTTTATTCCATCTTTAATCTTCTGTTCGGCTGACGTTTGCCAGGTACGCCGTTTTATTGATTGTTAAAATGCTTGTTTGGATTTGGATACACACTGTCATTCGGATATAACACCTTGTGATTATATCTAGTTCGTTAATTAAATTTTTAACTTTTTATTATGTATAAAAATTATAAAGCCCCGTCTACACATAGCATTTTACCTGTTCAGTCAAAACGTATCAAGTAAAACCTTGTGTGTAGACAAAGAACTGGCGGGTTCAGTTTTACAACAAAACTGTTGTTTTTCCTACACTGAAATATGTATACAAATAATATGTATAAATAACATGGATTGTGGATATGTAGATCATACCAAATAAACTTTTAGTCACGTGATTGAGCTTGACCGGCACAGCGTTGCCGACTTTTACATATTTTCTTTTAATCAAAACATTTTAGGAAACTTAAATGAATTAATTATAAATATAAAAACAGTTATTATTTTCATCAACATAACTGACCTTCTTAACAGTACTTAAGGGACATAAAGGGCTATTATGACTGCTTTCCCGTTCAAAATATTCTGATAAGATTGCGATGAGTTTTTTGCAATGGCTGTTAACAATAAATAAAACTACAAGCAGTTCTAAAAAGAACAATGTTCGACTGCAAGGTCTGCTAGTAAAAAAACTGAAGCGATGATAATTTCACTGATGAGGTATCTGGTGTGTCCCCATTTTTCCCCACAGAATCTGCATTCGTCGTTGTTTCTCAGCTTCAATCTACTCTTTGATTTTTCTCGGTCGTAAGTTCTGAGAAATTTCTTCGAGTGTCTTAGACCGTTGGAGAATTCCCATTCCAGGTTACGGATGGATTCTTCCCGATTTCATTTGGGAAGCAAAACGGTTCTGGTCCAGTTAGTGGATTGTTCGCTCTTTTTCTAGGTAGTTAGTTTGAAACCTTTTTGTTCGTGACCACTACTAACTGCTACTAACCAACAATTTGTTTTGTGTGGTCTGTTTTTGTTTAAACGTTTTGTTTATTATTTACGTTGGGGATTTGTTTTTAAATTAAAGTTAATCGTTAGGCAACCAGTAAACTAAAATAATACGTATTTCTTTTGCATAATCAAAATTATCACTCTAAATTTTACATAACCAAATTGTCTTTCTAAATCGCTGTCTTTTTTAGACAGATGTCACTTGTCTTGTCATTATTCTGTAGCGTTTTTTATAAAACATTACCACTGCGAACCATAAAATAATTAACTAGAAAGAAGTGTCAACTCTGTGTTAAATCGTGGAAACACGATACGCCACCGAAAGCCTTCGTTGTCGTCTGGAGAACTAATTTTCAATTGACAGGTTGACATGATGGCTTCATTTTTATTTCCGTTTCCGGTTATTCAATGGTGGGCACCTCTTTCAGTTTAAATGTATTTTGTACTCTTTCTTATCATAAATAAAACAAAATAAAAATTTATTCAAACATATTTATTTGAAATGTGAGACAACGTGACTAAATAAATATAAAAATAAAGAATTGAATGATTTCTATATCAATTACTTAATTATATGCAGTTTTAACGTAAATTAGTAAGGTATAAGTATGACTTACAGTAATTTGTAAATAAATAAACACAGCCTTCAGAAACAGAAAACGGGGGCAGGAACATGAAAACGGGAGCCTTATACCATAACAAACCAAACCTGAAAACAGAAAAACACATTTTTTATACTAAAATTAACAATGTAAAAATATCAATATACTAATTAAAAAAGCTCCATTATTCCCAAAGACTGAATGAATCCAAAGAAGTAAAGAGACTTTTAATCGGATAACAATCCAGATTAGATCAGACAGATTTATTGTATTATTGACAATAAATCGCACATACTGGAGATAACTAATATTGGCTATAGTTAAAAAATGATCTTACCTTGCTGTAAATTGTTTCCATTTTCAATAAAATCGCCGATCATAAACATATAAACCAAATTTTTTTGCATCTAAAAACATGGAAATAGTGTTTATTTACTACCTATTTTTAATATACATGGGACATACCTAGTACTGCAGAAACGTCTTTTTCTCAGGATTTTCATGTAATATATATTTTATATGCTTTATTACCTTTATATTTATAAATTTCAGGCGAAATATCAAATTGAATTTACAAAACAAAACTAAACGGGAGAATTAAAATGGCGTCGAAATTTGTTCGATTTGTTCTGAGAACAAATCTGTCAATTCCTAAACTGTGAAGTTAGACAATAGTTAGACAGAAACATTGCTGTCCTTGTCTAGGCGGCCATACTTGTCGTCAGGAGATGACAGGAATGACACTAATGACTGTTTCCAATTTTCCTATTTCACTGTCACCCCCCTGCTGCGAACGGCAGCTTTTCATCGGAGAGCAGTCGTGGATAAGGTATTTCACTGGAAAGAAAATTAAGTAATAACAATAAACAAAGAAATAGATATTGGGCGCCAGGCATGTACAGAGAAAGAAAACACAGTTGTATATTACTTAAAACTAATGACTATATTTATTCAAGATGGACTGTGATGGTAAATACCATTGTACAATTTTAATAATTATTACAGTGGTTATATGTCAACGAAAGTGGTGTTAAGAGTTGTACTAAATATCTATGAAAACAACTATGATAAAATACAAGACATATAAAGTTTAAGAGAATATATGACATGTAGCATTACTTTAATTAATTTGATATATTTTATATGATGTTAGTGCAATAATAATATCTATAAAAAAGTAATACTATTACAAGGCGTAATGTAATGAAACCTAAAATCTAAATCATATTGTAACTATTAAATCGACATAAATGTTCTTAATAATATAACCAATAAATATAGTCTGTACGATATTATTTAAAATGTACGTTACTGTTTAAGACTGAAAATCGACTGAAAATCTGAACCTAAATCTACACTTAGCTGTTCTTGAGGCAATCCTGCTTCAAACAGTAGCAGCGTGAGGTGGTCTCGCATCTCTGTACTCGGCCATCTAATACAACAAAAGGGGGCCAGAGTGAGGACACCATGAATTGATACAGCCGTAACTACTGACTAGACTGAGAAATGGGAACGAAGCAGCATGGGGCTTACGCTGTATCCATACTGTAGCAATATGGGGACACTACCCGTACCTTGGAACACTACTAGGACCTTGGATATTGTCCGTAACTTGAACCATAACCTTGGACACAGTCCGCCCATAAGACAACGGTACAGGGGAACACTACCCGTACCTTGGATACTACTAGGACCTTGGATAATGCCCGTACCTTGTAAATAGTCCGTGCCTTGGACCCTAAAAATACGAAACTCTTGTTTAAAATCAAACAAGGTCTAATAAACAAAATGTACCTACCTCGAATTACTTCCGAGGGCTCACTAAATAATAGAGAACATGTCCTTTCTTCCATGTGACATTCTGGAGGACAAAAGAAAAGGGACGCCAACGTGCCAGCAAAATACAAATACAAGTTAGGTTGGGACATCCAAAACTCTACGCTAAAAATATGCAGTAATAATATCGAATCTAAAAGGATAATATTTTATCTTTACCTGTTGCTTTGAAATAGCAGCTGATTCAGATTATACAGCAAGATTTAAATAATCACCATTTCTAAAAGCCGGGATGGTTAGGTTAGGCTACAGAGCGCTAAAAGCAAAAGTCAGTCGACAGCACAGAGAGTTGACAAAAGCGATGTTGACAGCGCCTCCACAGAGCGATAACAGGGTTGTGGACTAGAGAACGTAAAAATTCGTCAAATAAATTATCCGGCCGGAACGATAGGGAATCCGGTGATGATACGCCAGACATCATATATCATAATCAAAGACATGTAACGAACTAAAAACGTTACAATTCACAATTCATTATTCGAATTCTCAGAATTTTGTTAACAAAAGTTTCATCTGAAAATAAAATTTTAATCAATCACAATTGTATCTTCATCATTTACCGGATTAATAATACAGAAATTACAGCTCAGTTACAAACAATTCATTATTTATAGTGATTTACAGTAATTTTATTAAATTATTCGAATATTCTCGTTGATTATTGGTTTGAAATAAATATGACAGTGTTCTCCAATGAAAATGCGAGTTACTAACTCTAAATTTTAATTTTGAGCTGGCAAATGAGCTAGATGCTTTAATTAGACCGTTATTCAGAAGCTACAAACCTGTCGATGAAAATATGCATGAAATCAAGGTTGTTTTTTGTATTTGACTTCTTAGTCCCATGGGACCTTCCACTGCGGCCGCGAGGGCCTACTATGGCTCAGTTTCTACAACCTCTTTATAAAAAGAGCGTCAAAGTTCCGATCACCCTCAAAACCCAGCCTTTTAACATAGGCCGTTATGTCCGAGGGTGATATGTCTCCTAGGTCTGATAGGTCTAGCATGGGTTTGTCAAACATCTCAAACCTGGTCCTGCCTCCTAGTCCTGCCCCCATCGGGGCAGGTACACATAACCTGCTTCATTGTTTCGTCATCCTCCATACAGAGTTGGCATTCGGCGTCTTCCACCAGTCCCATCCTCTGTAGGTGTGATCTCAGCCGGCAGTGGCAATCAAATCAAGGTTGGTACAGTATCAAGTTTATTATAATGATTTTCTTAGTCGCGTATGGCACATCGCTACCCAGTGTTGCCACAAGCTTATTTTTCATCAGGGTAGATTGTCACGAGATAGCGGAGTTTAATTGTTCTATAAAGGAGGTAGATCTACCCCCGAATGGGGTAGCTGTAGCAACACTGCCACTATCACTTTTCCTCGCGCTAGCTAGCGCGTCACAGCCGTCTCGCGGCCGTCATTCGTGTGTCAAAAATTTAAGTACATTCTTAAATTATTAATTGAGCAAGTTCCACTTTTATCAATTTCAAGAAGGGATGATGGTCATGTATTTTAATTCATAATTTTAAGCGCATATTCCAATTCTTTCCTGCTAAACAACACTTCCAAAATAAGCTTATAAAGGAAATTAGGGATATTCTGTACAATATGCTCCTTGAGTCTTTGATACTCTTACTGCTTTGTTAGAGCGCCTCTATGTTTGGTTATTTCTCTAAGAATCCCTCTATTCCTCTTAACATCTATGCTCCAGTCTCAGGTAAAGGACCCGGACCGGAGATCCGATCGTCGATCGAGTGGGAGTGATGCACATCCATGCGACAATGACCTTCAACTTTAACGCCAGGCCAGCCAGATGCACCGCATTCGCAGACTGGTTGTACGGTCGCTGCCGGCGGCGCTTCAGTTTCTTTGTTTATGCCACGGCCAACGAAAACCAACTGGAACATGTCTTGCGCGACTATACTTGACGGGCTTTGCGTGATAAGAACAAAACGCATGTGGCCTTATAGCGTAAAGCACGGCCCACACGCAACAACTTATCGTACGATTTGTTTGCGTTGACAAAATCGTGGTCCGAACTGTATTCCGGAAAGTTCGGCAGCATATTCTGCATGTAAAAATAAGTAAAAAAGTTCGTATAAATGTATGCCCTAAAATGCTTAGTTTCGGAGATATAGGGTGAAGAAGTTTTATTTTTATTTCGATTTTTCTAAATAATTTCTGAAGTAACATCAATATTTGGATGAAAATTGGTGTCTAGGAGTTTTTTGACATGAGAAATTTGATTTTGATGTCAACATGACTCCTACTTGTAGGGAGCGCCACCTACATATATTTTAACTGTTCTGAAGAGTAATACATTTTCGTCCGTACCTGTATAAAACCACTGGGTGAAAAAATTCCGTGATTTTTACGTAAAAAATGTCTCTTGGAAAAAATCGCTACGAGCAACCGTAGTCAAGATAATATTTAGAATGGAAATAGTCAATACATATCATTATTGACAAAAAATAGAAGTAGAGAGAGTTATTTGACTGAAATGATAAATTTGGAAACTCTTTATTTTTTAAATTAAATCCTAACGAAACTATATATATATACATATACATATATATACAGCCGTTACTCGCTGACGAGTATTCGACACACATAAAGAAAATGGTCACGCAAGGCGTTTTCTTTCATGAGCTTTTCTGTGACTGAAAAGCCCGATACGTGATGTTATCTGCCTACCGCACTCCGGACATTCAAAAATCTCATTGCTTTGTTGCCTCTCTACTTTTTGGTTGCCGCTGTTAACTGAGTTTACAACCCTTCTCCATTGAGTTCTATTGTGAGCTGCTTTTTCCCACTCATTCTGCATGTTAATTCCCTTTAAATTTTCGTGGAAAATGTCCTTGTATCTTTTCAGTTGTCCACCCGGCCTCCTCTTACCGTCCACAAGCTCACCGTAAAGCAGAGATTTTGGTATGCGGTTTTCTTGCATTCTGCATACGTGACCAGCCCATCTTAAGCGGGATTTTGTGACCATGACTTCAATACTCTCGCAGTTAGATTTTTCAAGGACCGATACGTTTGAGACATGATGGAACCACCGGACTCTTAAGAGTTGTCTAAGGTGTCTCTGTTGCAACTTGTTCAATGCGTTCATGTGTCGGCGGTAAGGCACCCAGGTTTCGCTCCCATATATCATGGTGGGGATTATAATTGCTCGGTATACTGCAAGTTTTGTTTTTGTACTCAAGTCATGATTGTAGAAAACCCTGTCTTTTAATTTCCAGAATGCTCTTGAGGCGCTACTAATCCTGTGCTGAATTTCAGAGTCAATATTGGCCTTTTCCGAAATCAAACTGCCAAGGTAATTGAATTCCGCCACATATTCGAATAGTTCTTCTCCGATTTTTATAGCATTGTTGTGATCTTCCGGGGGAGTGCACATGATTTTAGTTTTGCCGATGTTCAGCTTAAGGCCCAAAGCCTCGTATGCCCAGGTATATGTGTTCAACATTTCTTGTAATTGTTGTACCGTGTTTGCAACTAGAGCGCAGTCGTCAGCGTATTGAAGTTCTGTGATAAATTTTGTACGTGTTTTTGCCCTGAGTCTTTTTATGTTGAACAGACCGCCGTCATATCTGTATCTAATGCCCAATCCTCTCTCCTGCAGTTTGCTGTCCACTATAATGGAGAGCGCTGCCATGAATATATGTTGAATAGAGGAGGCGCTAAGACACATCCCTGCCTAACTCCTGTATTTGTTAGGAATGGGTCGCTCAGTGATCCATGATGTGACACTCTTGACTTGTTGTTGTTATGGAGGCTTTTACACACTGTAAGAAATTTGTTGGGTACTCCGAACTTTTCCATAATTGCCCAAAGCGCATCTCTGTTCACAGAGTCGAAGGCTTTTGTTAGATCGATGAATGCAACATAAAGTTTAGACTGCTGCTCTTTTACTTTTTTTTTTGCTCTTTTACTGCTCTCTTACTCTTAAGTATTTTATGACATACATTTATACGAACTTTTTTACTTATTTTTATCTGCAGAATATGCTGAAGTTTCCGGAATACAGTTGGGACCACCTTGTATAAACAAAGGTTGTGTCTACATTAAAACGATTTGGAAAAATCCCGGATATTATATAGAACAAAACCAAATATTATATAGTATGCTTAACATTATTCCATCACATCTTTCGATTGAGCTTCATGCGTTTATGTCGTGATATTTTCCTTCATTTATGTTATTTTAGTGACTATAATAATATACCTCGTTTACTCGTTTATGTTGTTTGTGCTTGTGTGAATAAGCAAATTTTGACTATGATTTGTTTTAATATAGTTTTTATACATTATTTCCGCTACTGCTGAGAGTATCCAAATATTGATCTGATAACACTTTGACGTTCAAACTATTACTTCAAAAGTAAGTTTTTTTCCAAACCCTACCATGACTTCGAATTTCAATTTGAATTCTTCAATTTTTATCATTGGCATCTTAATTATTAGATATTAGTATATCTGACATTATGGTGTTCTGATATATAATTGCTATTTCAATAAATTAATCGTTTCTATGTTATGTTTTATTATGCCGGTTCCACATTCTCGCTGTTGCTCGGCGAGAAAGCCCGAGAACGAGGGTGTAGATGGGACTGCTCGCTATACCTCGCTTTGTCTTTCCCGGCATCGCCGGTGCTCCGTCGAAAGTCATGGATCAAAAAAATGAAAAAGAATTAAATTACAGCAACAGCAGCAGCAACTTCTGCGTCGGCCATCTTTTCGCGTTCTCGCACGGATGATGGATTTCCCAGGAGTTCACAACTGCAACTGAAACATTCGCTAATTTAGCGAGAATGTGTATGGTCGTACCCGAGCACGAATTTCTCGGCCGAGAAGCTCGGCGAGACACAGCGAGCGTATTCGGACGAGAATGTGGAACCGGCATTAGAATGGTCATACCCAGGAAGACTAATACCGTGTTAGAAAAATTGGGTAATTATTAATGGTTTAGTTTTTCGTATATGATATTTTTGCTAATATCTTCTATTTGAAAAAAGACCTCAAGATGCTGTTTTCGTTGATTTTTTTAAGCTTTTAATTTTTTACTACCTTCTCCCACCATTTAATTTTAGCAGATAGGGCAAAATGGCCCCAACAAAAAAAAAACAAGTTTGCTGGAGATTCCAATGCCGTTATTTATCGTACACCTTATCTAAGCACAATTTTGTAAAAATTTCATTTTCTTATTTGTCATAGCAGTCGCGCCCTCTAGCGGCCGTTCTACAAACTTTCAAATAAATTCTGGTAATTTCTCATGGGCTCTTTAGTCGTTAATATTTTTTTCCGCAGACTCTACGGCTAGTAGATGACAAATAATTGTCATCTGATTGGGACTTACTACAAAAAGGACATGAACGTGCAATATTTAAAGACAATACTTTGTGCGCCCCCAAAGTATTGAATCACGCGCCGCCACTGGTTAAAGAGATTTTTTGTAAATGACGCTTTATGAAATGTGTCCTTGCGACCTTTAAACTTGGTGGCTTTTAACATGGAAAATATTTTGATTTGAAAGTGCTTCTTTAAAATAGCAATATTTTCAGAAAATTGCAGTTGATGCCTATAAACAATATCTGCACATAATATACAGGGTGTCCCAGAAATAAGTGCAAGTATTTTAAGGGGTGGTAGATAGTGATGTTGGTAGCGAATATTTCCATTCGAATTTTGCAAGAAATTTCAGAAATTTCCGAAATATTCGGCCCCAAAATCGCGAATATTCGCAAAAATCCGAATTTGCGAGAAATTTCTTTTCAAATTCAAAGAGACATTCAGCCGAGCAACATTTAACGAGAGAATATCAAATTACCTATTCTTAAATCCAGAGGAATAGAATGCTTCTCCGCCTTTTCAAAATAGAAAACGTATGACTCTTAAATCAATGCATTTTGCCGCGAATCTATTGGACCCCTCTGTTTCCTGAGAGAGCACCTTAACAATGAAGAACACAGCCGCTATGGAATTTATCAACAATATCACCAATAATCATCCTCAGTTTGTCAATAATAAGCCATTTTACAGATGTAACAAATTATTGCGCCAAATCGGGTTTATGGGCTCTTGACTACGTTTGGATGTCAGTTAAAGATGTAGACTGTCTAAGTTGGTGGCAAGCAATGTGTAAAATACTCAGTTGAAATATTTAGCTGTTGCTCTGCTGTATTTACCAACGTCATCTGCAGCCACTGATAGAAGTTTCAGTACTTACTGTTTTATCCATACTAAAATAAGGAATCGCTTAACTGCACAAAGAGCCAGCAAAATAATGTTCGTAGCTCATAACAATAAATTATTACTACAAAACAAAAAGTGGATATGGAACATGATATGCAACAACATGAAACTCCTCCAGAACCACTAGACTAGAACCCGTAGAGGTAGAGGAATCAGAACCAGATGATACATCAAATATACCTGATTTGGAAATAAAAACTGACGAAGAGAGACAATTACTACTACTACTACTACTATAATACCCTATGAAGATGGACCAGCTCGGCGCCTGAAAGTATTTCGGAATAGTATAATTCAGTTATTTGTGTTTAACGTTTTTTAAACTTTAAAAATATTTTTTGTGCTTTTTGTTTTTTAAGTTCCTTAGTCATGGTTCATGGTTTATGTACAAGGTACAAATGTTACCAAATAATTTTTTTTATTTTTTTAAGATGTTTTTTTTAGTTCTGTTATCGTTATGTATGTTTATTAAAAAAATATAACAACTAATATTATGTTTGTTGTTTTTTTCCACTTACATGTTGGTATCAAATGTCATCTAATTTATTCATTGTATCAACAAAAATATGTAAAATTGTAAAATTTCCTAAAAATTTCATAGAATTTCAAAGTTTTCGAAGTTTCGGAAATTTCTACAATAATCAAAAGTTTCCGAAATATTAACATCACTAGTGGTAGATCTCGATAAAGTAACACATTTTCTCTTCAATCTCTTTTCAAACCGTCCAAGTAGGCAGTTATTTTACTTTGAAAAATTTCAAAAAAATGATTTTTTACTACAAAATTTTGAGAGGCCACTGGATCTTTTTATGGATTTTCTTTCTTGTTTTTTTTTTTTTTTTTTTTTTTTTTTTTATTAAGAAATTATGTTTTAACTAAATAAAACTCCGAAAAAAACCGAATTTTCAAAAACAAATTTTTCATAAAAAACTCATGGAAACATGGGGTTGAACTGTACTACCAGTGAAAATACTTATTTCTGGGACATGGCAATCAACAGAGATTTGGTGTTGATCCTGTTCAAGTTTTATTACCCAACTAGATTTGACAGAATAAAGACCTCACATTAAAAGAGCAAAATCAATTAAAACCTTGCTAAACTGTCAATATTTAACGGAAAATATAGTCATTAATATCTAGAAGGTGAAGTAATAAAGGGTATTTTTACTTATTTTACTAACTGTGGTTAAATCATACCGTTGTATTAACAAATACTATTAAAATATTGAAAATTAATAAAATATCTTATACTATTGTAATTTTAATTGCCATATTGGCTATGATTCGTATGATGTTTTCCAAACACATTTTTTTTAATTTTAAAAGCTGAATAAAGGGTACATGCTATAATACAGCTTGTCATTGAATTTGATATGTTTGGATGCTGGCCGCTGTAGTTGTTTGAAATATTAAAAATTTAATCTCTACAGACATAATTTAAAATTATCCACATGTTTTAATAATTTGTATCCAAATATTGGCAATAACTCCAAGTATATTATTTCAAATTTGGGTATTAAGTAATGCAGATATTAAATACCATATGTTCGAAAAAAATGGCGTCAAGAAGTCGGCTCGGAAATGACAATCGATGATAATTTTTCCATAGGGTCAATCTAGATGTCATTTTACTAAAAATTGACAAACATTGAACACTAATTATAGAAAAGTTAAAAGGATATAACGTTTCCAAACGCACAAATCTAATTTCCAACCTCAAATTTTAAACTATACACCATTTAAAATAATTTGTACTTCATATAAAATAAAGTTTTTTTTTTTTTTATTGATTTATTTTCATAAGATTTGTGTTTGGAAAATGTCAAAAAAGAAGGAATTTTGGGGCCTATACGTAGAGTTTAGGGCTTGACCTGTAAAATTATCATGGGTGTCATTCTCAATACGTCTTTGACATAGTTTTTCGATCGTATGGTATTATATTAATTTTAATGAATAGTCAGTTACATATCTAATTTTTTATTTTTTATTATGAACAATATTACATACATATTTGAGTTACTGTTATATGTTAAATGTTTTACCAACAGTATAAGTATGTTCGATTGTTTGCTAATGTTATCTTTATGGCTGAGTTTGCTAATATCACGATCTACTTAATTGTACGACAGTGTTAAAGGAATTATGTACATATTTTCCCTATTTAAATACATTTGAAACCACGTTTTCTATACGACATGCATGGGCCACAACTTTTGCTTTTGGTGGAGAACCTATAAATGTAAATCGGGCGTCAGTCAACTGCACCTGGTGTTACTCAGCTGTCAGGAAATGGCTACAGAGCCATCCCCAATAATTGAAATCGAGATTGAAATAGTTGGCAATATATTGTTAGGGGATTTTAGGTTTAGTGATTGGTACCAATGTTAAAAGAAATTATTGATCGAAAAGAGTAGCAGTTTATGTCAATTCATTGACGCCGATTTGGTTATGGATTGCTGCTCTTCTTGGAAATTTACCAGGTGTCCTACTAAAGCATGAGTAACCATTAGGACATGCAGGAGAGAAATAAAATATAATCAATAAGGCCATGAGAAATTATTGGAATTTATTTTTAATTTAACGGCTACAACAGAACTTTTTTTGACCCTTGTCTCTGCCCTAGTGATTTTTTCCACCGTTCTAGAGATGTGTTTTTCTACGTTTTTTGATTGTCTAGGTAGCTACGCATATTTTTAAGCAAGTGATTGTTAAGTCGGCAGGCTGATTATGAATAGGCTGTGGTAATACCTAGATAAATTGTGTTTAGAGAATGTTCCAGTTTAACGGATTTCGACTCTCTCTGTGAGCTTGTTTGTTATTTAAAACCAAAACCTTAGCCCTTTCTAGGTTTGGAGTATTTGCTTGTATTAGATGTTATTTTACATATACTCCATTCGCATTGCAGTGGTATGTGGTCTGGTGTCGTTGCAGTGTTTTTATATCAAAAACACCTATATGTGAGAGTCTTCAGTAATTAAAAACAAGTGTTACTATGACTAAAACTGCACATTAAATATGTGTAACTTTTCTAAATTTTCATAACAATACAATTAGAAGTTAATAATGTATTTTATGAACGGATTTCATGTATTTTTTGTTACTTATTTTTTAAAATATACTGAAAGAAAATGTAGTAGACGTTCAAAATTGAAATCGCCAAATTTATTTCCCCATTGGCATTTATTGCAGGGTTGCCAGATTGTGTTGAATTTCCAAACCAACTATATTATATACAAAAGCGGTTTGCCGTTTCAAAACAACGTTTGTTGTAACCAAAACAACCTTTTTCTTGTAATTTTTTTTAGTTATACGAACGAGTTTTGATTGCTTTGGTTTAATGGAAGTTCTTAATATGGCCTATGGAGGGACTTAAAAAAATAATGATTTGGCGGTCGGTGGACCTTAAAGTTAGGTTTATATCTAGCTGTAGCTCTAACAATCAAAACACGCTGTAAGTGTTTTGATTGCTTTGGTTTCACTCTTGTTTTTTGTTTTTCGATACATCCAGAGATATTGGATACAACGCAGTCAACAGGAAACTAAATTAAAGCTATTGAAATTGTGCGTTTAATAGCGACAACACTGCCTAACCCCATGTCATAATATGTTCGTGTCACCTGTCAAAGTAAGTATGTTCATGTTCTGTGGTCAAAATTTATCCGCAGCTTCAAATAATGCCAAAATCTTAATTTCATATTTTAAAAAATGCTTGATAATTCGCAAATTTTCTGGAATCTGTTTTTTTATCGGTAATTTTTTAGGTTTTCGATGTGCAGTTTTCGTCAGGGGTACAAAAAGATTATTTTCATCTCTCAAATGTTTAGAGGATATTTTTGCTATGCATGTTTACTTCTTCACCTGGTCCTCAGTCCGATTGATGCCCGTCCCTCCTCCGGCGGTGGCGGCCGTACACAACAGCCGGCGGCCAGGCAGAAGGGCCGCCGTTCGCCGCCCCTCCGCGCCGCCCCCTCGCCCCACGTTCGTTCAACGACAACGTGCAGCTGCCCGCCTGCTTGCCTAGCAGCCCGCCAGCCGGCATCGCAGTCGTCTGTTGTAGTTTCAGTTCGCGCGAGGGTCGCTAAGGGTGAGAGTGTAGTGTGCGTACTGTCGTGTGTTTATTTTGGAGGAAAAGACGAAAGGGAAATAGAGGAAAAGCACTGTTCGTTTGGTAGAGAGAAAAAGGGAAGTATGTTGTTCGAAAACCCCCCGGTAGCGGCGAAGATATTCGCGGGTTATGGAGTACCACCCCCAGGTGTAGTGCCGCAGGCTTTGGTCGGGTAAGTTTTGGGTCTTGGTTGTTTCTTTGTCGATGTTTGGTACCAAGGTTGATTTGGATGTTCTTTATTTCTATAAATGATGCTAAAGGTCTTTCGAACTTCCATTGTCTTTATTTTTTTTTTTTTTTTTTTTTTTTTATTCTTTTTTTTAGTTTCCATAACAGAGAAATATAAGTATCATGCGTTGCTCAGGGTTACAGGAACGCTGGGAGCTGGTCTTTTTATGCCTTTAAATGATTCCATTGTCTTTATTTTAAAGTACACAATGTGTAACAACTTTTTTTATAGTTACCATAACAGAGAAATATGTGTCATGCGTTGCTCAGGGTTAACAGGAAAGCTGGGTTCGTGAGTAAGACTTTTGGCATTCTTTTAATGCTGTTAAATAATAAACAAAAATATAATGTACGGACCAACGATTTATTTGAATATTCTTTAAAGCTATTATGCTTTTAAATGATACCAAAACACGTTCAAACTCCCATTGTCTTTATTTTAGAGTACACAACATGCTAACTTTTTTAGTTTCCATAACAGAGAAATATAAGTGTCATGCGTTGCTCAGGGCTGTGATACGTTTCAGTAAGTTGTGTTAGTGACCACTAAATCCCAGTTTACACTGGGAAGACAAACTATTTTAGTTTTCTTGCACGGAATCATTGTCTACCAGATTCCCAAAAACATTGCTACACTCTGTCACAAATTACTCTGTCTATTTACATTGTTGTAAATGGTACGATCTTTATACTCCTATAGTTCAGACACCAATTAATAAGTTCTAGACCACATTAAAAACATGCAATAAAAGAAAGTTATAGAATTATTTTCCTGCTTTCAAAGGAATACTGAGTAATAACAAAAACTTTTTCTGTTAAAGGTTACCCTCTACCATTGTACCTACCATCTTCAATGGCCGGTATAATGGGTACTAGGTACCTATATCTGTGACATTTTCTGTCCTATAGTACATTTTGTCGTTGTCGACCATACAGGGTGTCTCAGAGCCTGCACCATATCTCATGGGGAGATTCCTCACGTAAAAATTAGATTTATTTTTATATCAACATAGGTCCGATTCTTCTTTGTTTCAGCTTCTACAGGGGTTTGAGAGTAAAATGAGATTCACACTAACAAGGTATACACCATTGGATATTGTAATATACTTATTAGATATCTACATAATATTCTTGGACTAGCATTTTTTTGAATGTTGAACACAAAATACAATATTAGCCGACGCAGATATTTTATATCAACAAATTCAATGTTTTTAATGTAATAATAGAACTTATTCTTAAATAATTCAAATAAGTTAAATCATCACTATATGGTTCGGTATTTGAAAAGAAACAGCGTAAACACATTATAAAAACTATCATCTGGAGTGAGATAGAGACGTTAATGTTCAGATAAGGCAATATTTTAACTATTTCATTCATAAAATTGAGGTGATTCTCATATTTTGTATTTAAACGAAACAATTTAATGCCATTTGGAAAAACTAATATACAAAACTTCTTGGTTGTAATTTAAATCAAATTATTCTTTATCAACTTAAAGTCTCTTCAACGAGTACGACGACATCCATACAATGACAACACAAGAATCATTTTAAGACCACTTTAAACTTCTGATGTCCGATAACTATATTTTTGTGAAGTGGTGGGAACTATCGGATGAATACTATCGAAACATTCGATAGTTGCAATTCAATCGAATAATTCGATGGTTAGTAAGAAAACATTCGTTGAAAACTATTCGAAGATACAAAAGGTATAGACCAGATAAATCATCTGCTGTAGTATTGTATTCACAAAGTAATTCGGCCGCAAAAACCATTCATTTATAAAATTGAGTATCATTTATAAAAATTCATTCATTTTATGAAATTCATTTTATTCTCGTCAGGATGATTATAATAAAGAGTATTAACTGAATTTAGTTGTCGCCCGGCGAAGTAGGTTTCTTTCCTAGAAAACAGGCGGTCGGTAGCAATGCTATGAAAGAAACCGGCATCTTTGATTTTTAGCGGAGTCAGATATAGATAGGGACACATTATTTTTTTTATTGAGGTGCTATTTACACAGAAAATACATTTATGAAGGGCGCTGTTGCCATATTTTGTATTAGTTGATGTGTAAAGAATATTATTGTTTGGCTTTAGTTAGTTAGGGATGGTATGTCCATATATTCTGCATTTTTTATTAATATTCTGTTGTTACACACGTAATGCATTTATTTTGGATGTGGGAAAATTATTTTAATGTTTTTAAGCAGACTGGTTTAATAAATAATAATAACAGTAATAATTTGTTATACCTATTAACAACAAAATTTAAAATCATTTTAATATAAATATTTTTTTTTAGTAGTATAAAGTATAAACAACAAATTAGATGTCAAATTATTTATATTAGATCCTATTTAAAATAATATAGTCTCTAATTATTTTGGCAACGTTGGTTTGTTAAATAATAATAATTACAAGAACTAATTTGTTATATTAACAACAAATTTTAAAATCATGAAATATAAACTTGTTTATTAATTTTCTAAACAAACTGTTGGTGTGTGGAGAATATAAATAAAAATTGAAATCAAAATTATTTATATTAGGTGCTTTACATATTGCTATTTAAAAATTATATTTAATTTTACTGGCATTTACTTTAAAAATTAATGAAATATTTCTTCATAAAACACATGTAAGAGGTGTAGCATAAAACAAAATGTCACGAGCCATCACGTTAACTTTTTTAAATTTGGCACGTGTAAAATTTTCATTTTAATTTTTCCTACCCCCATGGTTTGAGTTCGATAACCATTTATTTAACCATTTGCCAAATGCTACAACAATTGTGGTTCCAACTAATTCATAGGTATTAAAACATCAAATTGCAAATATAACAATTTTAAAGGTGAGTTAAGTTCATCTCGTCTCTCTTAGAAATTGCTACTTCTCAAAATTTCCCAAATTAAAATAGACCATATACCATATAAAAGTGGAAATAATTGAAGATCGGACTACGGAAAACCACACAAATTATCGGAAGAATTTTTGACCACCTACACATACACACAATCGATAATAAATAAATTAAAAATAACTACTATTTTAGTATTTTTAACTATTTTTAATAAACGCAAAAATAGCACAATATTTACAAGGCGAAGTTAAAAAAATTTGGAAGAACCAATGAATAATTCACTGACGCATACAAGAATCAAACGAATACTAAATTTCATTTTATCAAAAGGTATTCGATAGTCGTGGCTCAACGATAACCATTTTGTTGCACGGCGGGTTGTCACCTTAATGCTTTTAGTTTCAAATGAATGAATGATTTTTTATTCGAATAAAACCATTCGATAGTTGAAAACATTCATTCATTAACCATTCGATGGTCTAATTCATTCGATGGTTCCATCCCTTTAATATTTTTTGGAAATATATTTATATTTAAAGAGCACCCAACTACTCTCATCTCTGAGTCGATCCTTGGTTTCTAGATATCGACAAAAACTAAATCATTCTAACAATAAAATTATATACAATAATTTGATGAATATTTTTTAGGGCAGCCTTAATATCGTAATTTTAACTATACCATTTATTATTTGTTTTTTAACGTATATATTATTATGTTTTTGTCAATAAATAATAATAAAAATATGTTTATTGTGTATTCAATGAACTGTGAATAGAATTCGTAGTTCGATAGTTTCGGTTCGTACGCTGATGTGTATTTTTTGGTTGTATGGTTTTGGTCCTTACTTTTGTCAATTCTTCTTTGTCAGTTTAATGTTTCAGTGCAAGTAAATTCGTTTTAGAGATGTTGATATTTAAAAGAATTCGATATAACGTTTTTTAAAGTATCGATATTTTATATATCGATAACTTTTGTACATCCCTAATTTGTCTTTACTCAAACAACGCTATAATTTCGGATAATTTAAGTTTTTAACACAATCCGAAAAGATTTTATCACTTTAATACAAATATAAAAATTTTAACGGCTTGAATATTGACTGAATTTAGTTCGGAAGCTAATGGAGATATTCCGCACTGAAGGACATCGCTGGTATTGCAATAGCAGCTTCGTATAATAACGTAGGGATGTGAGTATTTAAAAAAAGTATCGATAATATATTTTCAAAGGTTATCGGTATTTTAAAATATCGATACATTTGAACATCTCTACGACTTAAAGAAACCTTTAATGCAGCTTCGCCCTTTCCCTTTAAAATGTATCACAGTGCATTTAAATAGTAAATGCTCTCCATGTTTGTTAGTTCCGATCTGATATAAAACAGTTACAAACTGCAATACAGACAGTATCTTAAATCACTTTTGACTTCTGAAAACAAATCGCTCGGTATATATCCATATGCAAACATTTTAGATAAGGCAAGTAAAGTCTTTTTATTATTATACGACGTTCAAGAGAGCATACGTATACAGAAAATTCATTGTTATGTATGATGTGAAGTTTATTTTTGGAAGTTACCTAACATGTTTTCTTCATACAATGGTGAAAATAATATTATTGATTGTTTAATAGCATTTCCTTTTGTTTTCATTTTTAGAGGTGGGGACAATAAAATAGAAAGTAATAAACCACTTTGATATTTAAAAATATACCAGATTATACCAGATTATTTGCATCGTCGGACGGGACAGAATCCGTATGGAAGTTTGATAGGACCCGATTATTGAAGAGCACTAAAATCCCACATTCAAAGAATAACTTTAGATATTTTGATTAAGCAAGATTTTGAGTTATGTAAAATACCGATTTCTTTAAATATTTCTCAACTCTTATATTTTGTATTTACTTATGAGCACCAGTCAAGGTAAAAGAGATAACTGTCAAATGAGTTGTCATTTCAGAATTTTACTATTTAGTGCATTTATTGTGAGAAACTCATTCTAGCAGATTAGAGTCACCAAAGATGTTTTAGCAATACAAATTGGCCTTGAATTAAGTAAGAATAAAGTAATCAATTACAAGGTTAATTATAGTATTATTACAATATTCAATAACTGTTCAAATAATCAAAAAGATGTTCAAATAATCCCCTCAAATGAAGCCTAGACGGCCAGGCGATCATAGGAATTCTCTTCATTCGCTAGTTGGTAAACTTGAAATTCTATTGCATTCAGCAGAAATAGCATTTTTTTTTTTTTTTTTTTTTTTTTTTTTTTTTTTTTTTTTTTTTTTTTATTACTTTAAATAATTTGAAGAAATATCAGGAGACCTTTGACCAATTTACTGTATGTTTAGGCCAATAACGTTTCCATTAAAACTATTGTCTAAAAAATACTTCCCCGAACAATAAGGGTGCTATGTACCCGGGCAGCCATCCATTGGGTACCAAACTTCCTGATTTTCCCTAGCGGCATCAAGTAAAGCAGGTAAAATATGATTTTCAATCCAGAAAATAATGTCCGTTTCGAATTTCGCGTAAGAAATATTGGCCCGATAATATTGTGTAAATTTCTGAAATGGCAACTTCATTTAACAGTTACCTTTTACCTTGACTATTGCTCATACCGTGAAATACAGGGGCCATGGGGAGAAATAATTAAAAGAAATCGATAACTCGTAAACGGGCTAATCAAAAGAAATATCTAAAGTTATTCTTTAGATATGGGTTTTAATTAACAAATCCAATAAACCTAAATAGAATTATTCTCCTAAAATAGCAAAGGAATGATAATTGCCATTCAAGAAATTTGCAATAGGTTCCTATGTCCCGCTCAAACGATGCAACACCGGTACATATTAGTGGAATAAATTAGTGGTTTCAATTATTTTTTTTTTTTTTTTTTTTTTTTTTGTTCCTCTAATTTCAATTAGAACCCAGTCGGAACGTCAAAATTTGTGGTAGTAGAGCAATTATTGAAAAAGTTACAAATAATTTTTTTTTTTTTTTATAATTGAAATTTTGCGAGTAATGTCATTTTGGTCTTTGATTATCGTCAAATTGTGGTTAAAGGTAAAAAGTTATTGTTTTGCCTGGGGTGAATGATTTAAATCAACGGATTTTTTTTATTTAATCATGGATTTAAAAAAAAAAAAAAAACTTGTTTAAAACTTATGATAAATCAAAAGATAACTGTAAAAATTATAAAAAATTTCCTATAAAGCTATAAAAGGTATTCCTATATCCAATATATACCTTATATCTATTCATACTTGAAATAAATTGGTTAAGTTACACTTGCTCTTCTAACGTTTGAATACTTTAATAGATCGAAAATAAATTATCAAAGATCTAACATATAACACATATCCCTAATATCTATTATCTATTAAAATGTTGGATATTGATTTTGAAGTTTAACTTCCATGTGAATCCATTACACTTCTAAATGGCAGAGATTTATTTGAAATTGTTAATTGCCAAATCCGGTTTGAATACATTTCATTCCTGTAAACTCCATTCCACTATGGTTCTTCTGATGTCGGTTATATTTTTTGTTCCCGAGGACTAATCAATGTCAAAAGATAAGCTGGAGTCAAGGCTGTTTTATACCTTTTTGAAACGGCTGAATGTTGATCAAGCTAACTTCCGCCTAATTGTTAATATTTCAGAAATTTTGATTGTTGCGAAATTTCTGAAACTCAAACTTTCTGAAATTTATGAAATTTTTTTTTTTTTTTTTTTAATTTTACATATTTTTGTCGATACAATAAAGGAATAAATTAGATAGACATTTGGTACCAACATGTAAATTGGAAAACAATAAACATGTATTGGTTGTTATATTTTTAATGAACAATGCGTAACCCATAACAGAAATCATTTGGTAACATTTGTATTACACATTGCATAAACCACGAACTACTGACTATGAATTAAAATGAAACAAAAGCACAGAAATATAAATTTAAAACGTAAAACCTGAAATAACTGAATTATTCTATTCCGGAATATCAGACGCCGAGCTGGTCCCATCTTCATAAGGTATTATAGTAGTAGTAATACTGTCTTCGTCAGTTTTCTATTTCCAAATCAGTTATATTTGATGTATCATATGGTTCTGATTCTGAAGGTGGACCTCTACCTCCACGAGTTCTAGTGGTTCTGGAGGAATTTCATGTTGTTGAATATCATACTCCATATCCACTTTTTGTTTTTGTAGTAATAATTTGTTATTATGGGCCTACAGACATTATTTTACCAAACTCTTTTGTGCAGTTAAGCGATTCCCTTTTTTAGTATGGATAAACTGTAAGTACTGAAACTTTAGAGAGCCCATAAACCCGATTTGGCGCAATTATTTGTTACATCTGTAAAAATGACTTATTATTGACAAACTGAGGGATGATTGTTGTTGATATTGTTGATAAATTCCAAGCAGCAGTTATGTGTTCTTCTTCATTGTTAGGGTGCTCTCCCAGGAAACAGAGGGATCCAAGAGATTCGCGCCAAAATGCATTGGTTCAAGAGCCATAGGTTTTATATTTTGTAAGACGGAGAAGCATTCTTTTTCTTCTGACTTAAGAATCGGCATACTTGATACACTTTCGTTAAATTTTTGCTCAATATCTTGAATTTTTGAAAATTTCTTACAAAATTCAGTTTTTTACGAATATTCTGATTTTGGGACCAGAATATTTCGGAAATTTCTAAAATTTCCTGCAAAATTCGAATGGAAATATTCGCTACCAACATCACTACTTCCGCCTTCCCCAAATTATCTTCTAGTTCATTCCAGATTTCTACCGACATTTTGTGTTCTGCAATAAGTACTCTGCACTTTGAACATTAGATGGTACTAATTTTATTCTCGACTTGAGACAGTCATTATCTTCATATCAACATCCTTATTTCCAAAAAATCCCTTTGCTCTAAGCAACCGATTTTTTTTGCGGAAATATTTTTGCACCAGGGTTTTATAACCTAATTATTGGACTTTCTCTATAGATACAACCTGTGAGATTACCCCAAGCTGTTGCTCCGATATTCTATTAATTTGAACATTTTACTTTACAAACATTGTGAATGATCTTAAACTGTCCAGCATAATATAATTGAAACCACTAATTTTGAGGTTCGAATGAAGAGCTTAAATATTTTGACACCTATTTATACTTGTATTTCTTTCATTTCTTGAATAAATTAAAATTTCTATATATATTTACTTAGCATAGAGGCATGGTCTTTAGAAGAAAAATTGTAAAAAAAAGGGTCTAACAACTTTACCTGCACATTCGCAATCGATAGATGGGACACAATAACAAAGAAAAGATCTTTCGTTCGGTATGGTCTCTGTCCTTGAAAGAACTGTTGACCCTACTCAGGTAGAGGGAGACTATTCTCCTGCATACAGACCCAAAAACTCTTCGGCTATGTGCCCTTCTCGGAATAGGCCTGTCTGTAGGTGGGTTATTTCCGATATTATTTAGGGGAACAGAGAATTTAGGGACGTGCCATAATAAAAATAAGTCGATCTTTCTTTTTCGATATGGTCTCTGAAATAGAAATATAAACATATTTTTTTTTTTTTAAATATTTGAATTATTACTGGTTATAGTCACTTGCTATCCAACAAACATGGTAGATTAGATGCGATTATCTACTTAAATTACACATGATTCATTTTGTACTACTAAAACCGCGTCGTTTAAATGAATAACCGGTGATAATTTTGGCGAGGTCATGTTCTAGATACATGATTTACTTGGGTTCAAGTTATAACTATTAAACATTAAGATATTCATAACGTCCGACACATAACAGAATAAGTTTGTCCAGTGTCTCGGCTTATTATACAGGGTGTCCGAACTGTATTCCAAACCAGCAACATATTTTGCAGATAAGAATAAGTAAAAAGTTCGTATAAATGTATGTCCTAAAATGCTTAGTTTCGAGATACAGGAAGTTACATTTATTGACGCTCAAACACCTCACAGTAACGTCCACATTTGGATGAAAATTGCGGTTCGGAGGTTTTGTGACACGAGAAATACTTGACGTCAAAATGAATTCTACTTTGAGGCCACCTCGCGCTTTGAATCTGCCAAAGAGTAATCACTTTTCGTCCGTACCTGTATAAACCCAATGGATCAAAACATACATTTCCATGATTTTCTACGTAAAAATATCTCTTGGTAAAATAGCTACGAGCAAACGTTCTCCCAAGATATTTCGAAATAGTCAATCATGTCAGTTCTGCGAAAAATGATGATTAAACAGTTTCTGTTGAACTTTTGGCACAAAACAAAAAAAAAAAAAAAAAAAAAAAAAACTATTTAGTCAACATATTTAATTTATGTCACTTTAATATGAAATATGGCCTGATTCCAAACATCTTTGAGACCATTACCGTAGCGATTTTAATGACCTTTTTTATGTAAAAAGTCGTAAACGTATATTTTTTTTAATCAGTAGTTTTATATGGCAGCACGATAAGTTATTACTCTTCACTGCATGGTAAAATGTAGGTGGCGTCTCTACAAGTAGGAGTCATATTGATATGAAAATCAAATTTCATGTCAAAAACTCCCAGATGCCAATTTTCACTCCACATATTGACGTTACTTCATAAATTATTTGGAAACAATCGTAATAAAAATGAAACTTCTGGACTAATCTCTGTATCTCCAAACGAAGGCCTGAGACAAGATTTATACTAACTTTTACCATTTGAACGGTAATATACAGAAATGGAATGTAGCCTGGACTACCCATATATACGGCTACTTTTACAAATATACTCAGGGTTCCCTATTTAACCCCGTGCTGTTTCCGTGCTGTAAGAAAAAGACAACATAACCCAGCTCCATATTAGTACTGCATAAGTCTATTTCATCCGGATATGGATTGAACTGCGATTGCTCCAAACTCCGATTGATTGTTGTTTTAGTTCTGTTTGAATTACTTTTTATTTGTGCGCGTAAAAGAGTGATTTTGTTTAGTTTATTATTTTTTTTTTTTTTTTTTTTTTTTTTTTTTTTTTTTTAAATAAAATATACCAAAATTGAAGGTTAGGGGAAAAGTCAGTCAACCACTTCCCTAAAAACCACTACCAATGAAATCTTCTTCAGGTGAGGCATGGTCAGTTAAATGAATATCCAGGTGAAATAGACTTATACAGAATTCCATATTGTTCTTTCATTGTTTGGGCTTCACTTTTTGGATATTAGCCATATATCAGTGCTACCACGTATATGGGACCACCCTCTATAGGCTCCATCAATGTTACCATACAAGATGTCTAAGTTACAGGAAAACTGTTATTTGATCTATTATTAAAATAAACGTTCTTTAACCCAATGTGAGTTCATAATAAATGGAAATCCTCTAGCGAGGGGAAGGAGACACAAACCTCACAATCTTTATAATCACAATCTATACATGTATAAAGATTTGGATTATAAAGATTGTAAGGTTTGTGTCTCCTTTCCCTCGCTAGAGGATTCCACTTATTACCAAAAATACGTAATGCTTATGAAAACGAATAAACGGGACATCAAGTAGTTTTCTTCATAAAAAAACGACTTGTCGTTATTTGAAACCCCATTAAATGGAGTCTTAGCCTGTTTACCATGAGCCCCAAAGAATGGTCTTGACACAATAGGAACTCTGAGGGGTCCTTTCAAGGGTATATTTTAGGCCGGTTTCGTTCTACGAAGAAGTGAAAAAAGTAGATTCGTATGGTGCTCAAAATATGGTCGTTAAAACCGGTCTCGTAGTAGAGATATATATACAGGGTGTCTCTGAAATGTATATGCTGTTCGCTAATGCCTACGAACCACTCTAAGACCTCACCTAAATTATAAATGAGAGAAAGTGTCTATCAAAAAAATAGTGTTCTACCAGTGTAACTACCTAGTGTAATCTACCAGAAATTTCTTTATTTTCCAATTTCAAGAACATCTATTTTAAATGCAGCGCCATATTCCATCAAACGGTTTACTTCTACTTTAAATTTAATAAGCAAATTGTAAATTGACATGAATAATTAGCATACCAATTAATTTAGAAGTGGATGAGATTGAAAACGAACAAGGCACTATTCCGGGAAGTGACCTAAAACAAATGATGACCATAACGGATTAAATTTAGTACGCTCATTTCGATTGCTATTCTTTTCAATAGTTTAAACGGAAAATGGATAAGATAGACTTTTATAAACTGAATTTATTAAAATTGCATAAAGGAAGTTGAGTAAGTCTTTGGTATTTTAGTAAAACTTTATTTAATTTACAATCATATAAATGTAATGTAGACATTACTGACCTTAAAATCTTGAAAGTGTCTCATTCAAGTTCCCTCACTTTTTTAGAGATATTATTTAATCATTACTACTAGAGATGAGCAACAAGGATTGCGATTGGAGAACAACCGCAGCGACTGTAACCGGCGATTGCAATTTTAATATTTACCAAAACAAATTATTCGTAAAAATGCTTTTCTTAATATGCCAATGAACCACCTTTCGTTCCATTTGAAAAAATTCGAGTTATGATTAAAAAACGATTTGGGCAACTTTAACATCGCCAGGACAAGACGCGAAAAACAATGACGATCAAATCTGTTTTTTCTTACTGTCTTATCAGGTCTGCCTTGAATTTTGGCGCGTGCTCTGAACCTTTTCGTCTGTATCCCATGAATTTATCCACCACCTATAGAGATTGCCATCTCCACCTGCCTGCACTCGACCATGACCCCGTAGAAGGGTTCGGGTCCTATGAATGGACATTGACGAGCTTTGTTTAACCATTTCAACATTTTCGTTACTTGTGACCTTCGTGTCCTGGTACCCAGGCTACTGTAACTAGACGGGGGTAAGATGAACGACCATCTACAGAACTGCCTTAGTTTTCTATATGGTCTTCCGTTTACCTGACAAACAAAACTGACAGGTAAAACGGGACGTGTAGACGGGGCTTTAATATCTCGAGTGTGTAATGGAACTCTCGGTACGTTTTTCTATTTTCAAACGACTTAAATGTTTAAACATAACAAAGTTATTAGTGTCTCTTCGTAGTACGTACATAGTTCGTAATCCCCATTTGTCTGTGGTTATATTATGTTTTACCACAATGCAGCCGGAGAGTGCTTAATGCCTGAAGGCCGGAGTTTATTTTTGCGCCTCTTCAAAACATATATACAAGCATAAAACAAACATGTTCTCATAATTTTGGCTTTCGTCGTATATACTAGACATTAAATATTTGCGGCAAGTAGGATTAGAGCTAGAGGATTTCTCTGATACAGGGTGTCCCATTTTCGTGTGTGTATTTGTCCCATTTTTGTGTGTGTGTCGTATTTTCCAAATCAAAAATATCAATAACTCTTATTAATAAGGTGTTAGCTAAAAGCTACACAAGTTCATTTTCGGACGGAAGGCAAAATTATCTGGTTAAATTAAATTAAATAAAATGATAATGCTCTTTTGGGTTGATTTATGTTTAATAATGCATTTTTTACCTTATTTATGAAAATATAGAGTAGGGGAGACCGAGGTGTTTTGAAACCAAAGGTGTTTTGAAACAACGCTGATTTCTCGGAACTAAAAACCGTTAAAGAGCTGACAACGACGCATATCAACTGCTCTTTACCCGCCCGCGAACGTCATTATTATATATGAAGAATTATCATATACGACACGGAGTATTGTAGTTGAACGATGAGATTTACAAATTGTAAGCTCTGGGATTCGTTGAAGGACTATTAGAGCTACAATTTCAAAATATTTTTATTAAGATACAGAGGTCCCAAATAATAAAAAAAAAATATCAAAGTTGCATTTTTTTAAATGGACACCCTGTATATTATTACATTTTTACTCTACGATTAAAATAAAAGGTAACTTGATTAGGGTTTATTATACTTAAACCTTTACCGTTTTTGAAATATTTTCAATTTTGTGAAATTGCAAAATTTTAAAGCTTCATTTCTCCAAGGGTATCAAATGTTTTAATAATAAATATTTAATGAAGTTTCTATTTATTGATCAGTTATTGTGTTGCAATAATAAAATAATACTACCTTATATACAGAGTGTCTAAAAAAAATTTATTTAAATAATTATTAGCTTCCAACGGCAATAACTTCTTTTAATTTAAATGGAATGCCCTGTATATTTTAGAGAATCCTCAGATGCACAATTAAATTGGTTCATCAAATTGTACTATACCATTTTTACCTATCCCTTCAAGTTTTCGTAGAAAATGGCATTTTCTTATAATTTAGACCTCTAATATCAATATATCCATGGAATATTGACATTTTAGATTGTTTTAAAGCAACAAATGTACAATGGGGAGTAGACTAGTAATATTATTGTTTTTAGCAAACGATAATATTACTAGCCCATTTGTATGGTAAAGAAAACTATTTAAATCTTATAAAAGAGTATATTCATTTATTAAATATAACAACTACTATTTCCACCCATATACTAATTAATTACATACTTTTATTTTGTTTTCATAATAAATTCATTATAAATAAATGTGGATTTGAGTCAGAAATCAATATAATAAGTTATCAAATTAAAGTCTCTGTTGTTATAAATAAGCATTTTATTAAAAAAATGAAATATCATTTTTAAGGTGTTACTTTTATCACACTGTCTAATGCCCATCCAAAATTCAGTTTTTAGTATTTGGAGCAATTATTATTAATCAACGCAAACAGTCAGTTAATGTAATTTGAATACTGGAATCATATTAATTGGTCCTTTTAACAAATATTTAAACAGTTTTTTATTTTTTAAATGAAATAATAATGAATTATATCGACAATATTATATTAGTATCTGTACTCTTTAAAAGTTGGTACATCTTTTAAAAATAATCTAAAATGTCAATAGTCCATGGGTATATTTCAAAACGGTAAGGTTTAAGTATAATAAATCTTAATCAAATTTACCTTTTATTTTAATCGTAGAAACTAAAATGTAATAATATACAGGGTAGTTCCATTTTAAAAAAATACAACTCTTGATATTTTTACTTATTTGGGATACTCTGTATCTTGTAAAATTATTTTTAAATTGTACCTCTAATAGTCCTTCATCGAACCCAAAACTTACAATTTGTAAAAATCTCATCGTTTAGCTACAATACTCCGTGTCGTATGTGGTGAACAACCCGGTATAGTTGCATATAGGTATATGTTGTGGATTATTTGTTTAATTAAGACCGATAGGGTATGGTGAGCATCGAAATATATGAGCTCGCTGCAAAAGAAGTAATATTGCGACATGAAAGTCTCCGTGATGTGGCTTCGAGTTACAATCTCAACCATACAGGTATATTAAAAAAAAGAAAGCTTATATGAATTTAATAAAACTGGGATTCCTCTATCAGTTGGATATACAGAAAAGACTGTTTTTTTCTTCTTCAGAGGAGAAGGTACTCTATGAGTATTACTGTAAAAAACTGTGACTTCTACTAGTAAAACGAATGAAATCTGCTTTGAAACTGAGGACGTGTTCAATATTGCCGAAAACCCTGATAATAACTCTAAGATAATACCTAATACTTCAAAACTGCCCTCAATCACTGAATCGGTCGTTTCGTTCATAGATCTTACATCTACTATAGTGCATGTAGCATCCACATCACGTGATAATTCAACTATGGTGACAATACTTTCTCGCTCGAAATTCTCCGACGTTTGCCAAAGGCTCCGACGAAAAGGCTTCGAGCCCTAACAACTATATGTTGGGACAGTCTTTTGCAATAAAATAGTAATTTATTAAAACGACTAATTTATTTTGTTTATTCTAAATTCAAAACATTACACATGATCTAGACAATTTTGTATTATATTTTTATAACTTTGCAAACAAATCATTTTAGATAATAGCTTATTTTGCCAAAATCAAGCCAAATTTGTTGACAACTATATATTGGGACAAGCACAACAAGATATTTGTTTAATACGGAGTTACATCACCTTTGACCTTAACAACTGCCTGAACTCTTAATGGCATTGTATTTACCAAAGACTGGCACATTTGAGGAGAAAAAATATCCCAAATTTCCTGCAGTTTCGTCCGCAAATCAAAAATTGTCCGTTGAGGGTGGTTTCTCAAATATTGCTTCATTTTATGCCACAGTTTCTATAACATTGAGGTCCGGACTACATGCAGGATGGGATAGAACTTTTATATTATTATTACCGAACGAATTTTTAGTTCATTTTGGTGAATGGCACGATGCTCCATCTTGTTGGAAAATATAGTCTACGTTTGGAAACAATTCTTGAGCACTAGGAAAAAGTGAGGTCTCAAGTATATGTTGATATTTTGGGCGTTAACAGTGCCATCTATAAAATTTAATTTGCCCAAACCTTTTGCTGACATGCAACCCCAAACCATAATCCCTTTAGGAAATTTAACAACCCTCTTTAAGCAATCTTTATGAAAGGCTTCTGGTTTATTTCGTATTATTCGATTTCGATGATCTCCAACGCAAACATCAATTTAGACTCATCGCTAAATATGACCTTATTCCAATCATTTTGTGTCCACGATAATTATTTTGACCTATTGTGCTGATTTTTCTTTGAATTTCTGTCAGTAGCGGTTTTTCTTTGGTCTAAATAAGAATTTGTATCAATAATCTTCAGGTAATTGATTATTCACACAAAATAAAGTTTACCTTGTAAAACCCCCAGACCACATGTATGGATATATTTTCGGCAACATTCTCTTGATATATTTAAACCAGTTACAGTATTCCATTTAATACCGCAAGAGTACTTCAGATCAAAAGTAAATTTTTCCTAAATTTCGTAAATCTCTGAGATACAACTTTTGACCTTTCCCGAACTTTTTTAATTCTTAACGTCTACATTGGCAGATTCGCCATATTTTTTATTATATTAAAGACCGTGGTTTTTGGAATACTTTAAATCATCAGAAATTTTCGAATTGTTTTTCCTGTACTGTATTGACGAATGATAATTTCGCGTAGTTTTCGATTTGTAGCTTTTCCACGGACCATTACTTTGAATCAAATTAACAAAATTGAAAATTAAAATTCACTTACAGTAAACTTCACTGCTCAAAGTATCGAGTCACTTACAAGCTGTCAATGCTGAAGTAAACATTTTGCGACATTTGTGACGTTTATAGCAAAGCCATTTCCTATGATTGATATTAATTATTTAAAAATACTTGTCCCACTATTTAGTTGTCAGCAAATTTTGTCCTTTTATGAACAAAATCCGCTACTGTAAATATGGATTGATTTACAAATTCATAAAAAATATTGTCATAAGCGAGATATATGGCTATGTTTATATTTAAAACATTAAACATATATTTTCAGTTATTTTGAAAAACCAATTCAATTCCAAAATATGACCTTGTCCCAACATATAGTTGTTAGGGCTCGTAAACCACGAAAGGACACTATGCAGTCTATAAAGTCTATTATCATTATCAAGACTATAACCGTTCGAGCAAATAAAACACTAACAATGTACGTTTTTTAGACGAAATACGTATTAAAAAGCATGCGACGACGGCGAAACCTCTAGAATGCCCTTCCTACGAATCGTTTTCCACAAATAACATAAAACGAATCCTTATATTAGCGAAGGGGGGTCAGACGCTTCCTTTTATTCCGGCATTACCGGAGCCCTGTTCGAAGAAACGGGACACCGTGGCGGGATTAAATATTCAAATCGATGAGGCCGAAGCCTGAAAAGTTTTCCTTTTTTCCGACTTCGTTATTACGCGGATTAAAGTTGTCGAGCGGACATGGCAGGTGTGCGAGAAAATGTAAAGAATATAATATGCAATTTTCTCGAAAATAAAAAGGAAATGTTTTGAATATTGCGGAATTTCATTATGATTACATCATTTTTCTGTTATCTGGTTAAATTTATAATGTAGATTAAAATGGATTATACTTGATACTGGGTGTCCTAATATTCCGTGGACATAAAACTACTACGTACTTTCGGAATTAAAATAAATTAATTGGATACAAGATATAGTCTGACAAATGGATCTGAAACAACAGGGGAAGGGTACAGGACAATTTTCTAAAAACTTAGCCAATTTCTTAATTGTTCTAAATTCTTAAAATATCCAGGAGCGTGCGGTGTTTTCTGAAACTATATTAGGAATTTTTATAATATTTTCCAGTAAACTTTATAATGTTACTTAGCTTTAAATGTACGTACATTCTGTTTAGTGATTTGTCAAATATATTAATATTTGTTGGATATCTTGTACTAATTACAATATGCACAAGTCAGATCAAAGGTATAAAATTAAATACAATAACACCACCGCTATACAGGGTGAATCTTAAATAAGTGCAAATATTTTTAGCGGTAGTATATTTCGATCCCAGAAACACGATTATGAGGGTTTTTTTCGTGAAAAAAAATGTTGAAAATTGGGAAGTTTTGGAAAAAAATTTGGTATTGGAATTTTTATGTTTTTATTTAAAAAACATAATTTCTTGATAATAAGGCAACATAAGTAGTAGATTAAATTTACAAGAAAGAAAATCCAGAAAAGATCCAGTGGTTATTTTGGATTTATTTGAAAAACGGTAAAAAGAAAATATGTTTCATTTATTGCCACTTATTTAAGACTCACCCTGTATATTTCAAGCACTAGTCAATATTACTCCAGGGGGGGTGTAAAATTGGGGGTAGCACTGGCCAATAAACAAACATGCGCATTTCTACCGCGCGGCAACGGAAGTCCACCAATCAGGTTGATTGAGTCTGGAATTTTCTCAGCGTTGCCGACTTGTCTGAAGAAATTAATTAAATAAATATAGATATAATAGAACAAAAACTACGTTAAAATACTTAGCATATAAAAATAAGTTAAATTTATATGTAATATGGAGCAATTTTGCTTTTGTATTGCATTCCTTTTGCTGCTTTACGTCTTCTAGGTTTGACTACTTATTTTCGAAATCAAGATAACTTAATTCACTGCCAAGACTCCCATACCATTCTTGCTTCTATTAAAGCTCAAATATTTTGTTACCACAGTTTTTTTTTATTTATTTAGCACCTTTACAATATTGAAACATCTTAATCTTTACATTCGGCAGCTTTCTTCATCTCTTCATATGCGCGGTACATTTCAGGATTGGGCGTGAACACTTGGGTAAAGGTCAGAAACTAAAAACAAAATAATTAAAGAAAATGACATTTTGAGTTTTGAGAAAATATATTTTTCATAAAAATTTTTGCTTGTTCTAAATGGTTAATCCCGTTTATAGGTACTTTTTCAAATTTCCATACCGTTTTAGGCAAAATTAAAAAAGAAACCTGAAAATACAGTTGAAATTTTTTAAGTGCTAAAAGTCAAAAGGAGTTTCTATGGTAATATCATTTGGATTTAATTCTTTGATAGATTGTTACCGATAGAATTTTAATTATCGTCATATTTTTGCTGTTTTCTATCTGTCAAAGACGGAAAAATAAATTTTAAATATTTTCTGTATCTGCATACTGGTAACCCTAAATCAACTAGCTCGTGATACAATATTTTCCATTTTATTTCAATTTTTACAATGTTTCATTTCCACTAATTGAAGATCGATGTATTACATGATTTGGAAATCCCAAAAAATTAAATGTAATAAAAATGTCCATAAAATAGATCATACACTTTTCACAGTAATATTGTTGAACGACGCGAAAATTTTCTTTATACCATACGATCGAAAAAAACGACGTCAAAGAGGGCTGGGAATGACAATCCGTGATAATTTTGGCGAAGTCAAGCCCTAGACGTCATTACTTGGCTAGTACTCTTCATCTCCTAATGGCGCTTACTGCCAGTTGGCCTTAAGAATGTTGTAATTTATTTTTATATGGTCTAAAAATGATTTTTAAATGGTGTAGTTTAAAATTCGGGAAAAAATATTTTTTTGGAAATATATTTATGTGTCTGGAAACGTTCTATCCTTTTTTAATCTTTCTATAATTAGTGTTAATTTTTGACAAGATTTATGTCAATTTTTTAAATGACGGATTAGAGAATGGCCTCGCTAAAATTATTATCGATAGTCATTCAACAGCCACCTTTGACGCTTTTTTGGCTCATATGGTATTAAAAAGATGCGTTCATTAATAATTCTTCCTTCAGTTGTCTAATAGACACAACTTAATTTAATAACATTTTGGATTTAAAAAAATCTAAGGATTCGAAGACTTTGTTATTCTATTTCATTTCATTTTGTTACGTTATATCATTTCCACCGATTGAAAATCGACGCGCTACATGACTCGGAAAACCCAAAGATTAAATGTCATAAAATAGCCATAAAGAGCGTCATAAAGTTTTTCACAGCATCGCGTATTGTCGAAGTTTTCTTTTATACGCGGCGAAAATACGTTTTTTTACCAAAAGCTTTGGAGCGGCGGAAAGCTTGAAGAAAACGGCGCAAACGAGATGATATAAATATTAAATATTTTCTCCAGTCTATCAGTTTTCGTTCTTTATTATTAAAAAGAGCTGCCTCATTTGGCTCTACGCGAGAAAATCGATACCGGGGAGAACCAAAGACTAAAAGTTATAAAACCCTGTGTGCCGCTCTCGGAGAAATCCTAATTCTGAAGAGGGAAAAATAAAACTTTGTCTCTTGCCTCTGTCTTTCTCTCGCTCGCTTTTCTCCCTTTTACTGCTGTTTTTGTTTTCGATGGAACATAATGGAGGCTTTTGTGTCCTTACGTACTCTGGAGACAGCTTTAGTATGTTAGTGGGCATAACGTTTTACATAAAAGAAAGTTAAAGGACATAAATATATTAATAGTATACCGGGTGTTTTTCAAAAGTAGCTCTCCTCTATAACTTTTTTATTTTTTTTTCAGATGAAAAACGAAATTTGGTATTTTAATATATGACATTAATGTGGATTGATTGACGTATTCAACTAGATTCGTTCACTTCCTGTTTCACCCGAAATTACTACAAATTTTGATTTTTAAATCGTAACCTCAGTATTTTTTTACTTTATTTGCTAGAAAATAACATTCTGATTGAATATGGCATATCATAATATGTCAATTTTTGACATTTTCAATTAAAAAAATAGTATTATTAAAATATTTAATTTGCTAGCTCAAAATTAGAATTATTATGGTGCGTTTAGACTTGAGCACGCACGAGCTGAGCGTGCGCGCACGGCATTCGTTCGCGCTCTAGGCTCCGTTCAAATTAAAAACTTATTTTTCGACGAATGAAGTGATCCATTTGTGCGCGCACAGCAGGGTTGTGTTGGCGAAAATAATGGACGTCCAAGAAATAGTCGAGGCTGCAGTCATTGTTATGCACAGCTTAATTATTAAAAAGGAGAAAAATCGAAAACATCGTCGCTGGTGGCAAACCCAAATTTTTAGAAATCGATATAATTTACTGCAACAACTTCGTGTCTGAGGAGGGCTATGATCAGTTCAAAAACTTTACAAGAATGACCAGACCCGACTTTGAATATTTACAAAATTTAATAACACCAAAAATTACGAACAAAAGATACAAATTTTAGAATAGCGATTTCATTAATATCGACATATTCAATATTAATTTTATTTACAAGATCTTGCCATGCGTTTTTTTTTGTTTTTTAATAATACAAAGAATGTTTAACAACATCCCATAATATAGGCAACTTTTCATATTCTTCAATTAATAATAACGAAGATTCATTGATCCACTCCATAATTTTAATAAAGAAAACGAAAAAAATCACACACGCACGCACGAACGCAGACAAAACAAATTGCCGGTGCAAACTGAGCGTTCGCGCACACATAAAATCCTTTTGAGCACGGACCAAAAACCGACACCAGACGGCTCACGTTCGCGGCTGCTCGCGCACAGACAGATTCATAGTGAGCGTGCGCGCGCGGCCGTTTACACTTGAGCATTCGCGGAGGATCAGTGCGTGCGTGCGCGCACGGCATTCGTTCGCGCTCTCGGCTCCGTTCAAATTGAAAGCTTATTTTTCGACAAATGAAGTTTGTTTCGACAAAAAGTTTCGACAAATCCATTTGTGCGCGCACAGCAGAGTTGTGTTGGCGAAAATAATGGACGACCAAGAAATAGTCGTGGCTGCAGTCATTGCTATGCACAGCTTAATTATTAAAAAGGAGAAAAATCGAAAACATCGTCGCTGGTGGCAAACCCAAATTTTTAGAAATCGATATAATTTACTGCAACAACTTAGTGTCTGAGGAGGGCTATGATCAGTTCAAAAACTTTACAAGAATGACCAGACCCGACTTTGAATATTTACAAAATTTAATAACACCAAAAATTACGAACAAAAGATACAAATTTTAGAATAGAAATTCCATTAATATCGACATATTCAATATTAATTTTATTTACAAGATCTTGCCATGCGTTTTTTTTAATTTTTTACTAATACAAAGAATGTTTAACAACATCCCATAATATAGGCAACTTTTCATATTCTTCAATTAATAATCACGAAGATTCATTGATCCACTTCATAATTTTAATAAAGAAAACGAAAAATCATCCCATAATATAGGATCAGTGCGTGCGTGCTCAAGTCTAAACGCACCATTAGAGTTAAGCAACTCGCATTTTCATTGGAGGACATCGTCACATTTATTTCAAACCAAGAGTCGTTCTAATTACACGATTTTTTTTATTTATAATGTCAAAAGTTGACATATAATATGTCATTCTATCCAGAATATCATTTTCTATCATATAAAGTCAAAAAAAATACCGAGGATACCATTTAAAAAATCAAGACTTGTAGTCATTTCCGACGAAACAGGAAGTGACCGAAAGTAATAGAATACGTCAATCAATCCCGATTTACAGTATTGGCCATAAGTGGATGAACTTTGTTAAAATAATGTGTTTTTCCTAATATGTTTAAAATTAAAATTTGAGCTATATTTACTTTGAAGTCTAGTGTCAGTGCTATAAAAATAAATAGCATTGTTTTTTTAAAATGTGCTTTAATAAGGTAGCAAAAAATTTAAATTGAAAAACTATTGGACAAAAGTAGATGAACAAAATATATATTTAATAAAAAATCTTATGTTAACAAAAAACTGAAAAATTAACTTATAATTTACTAGTACTTAGTCTTATGTTAACAAAAACTGAAAATTAACTTATAATTTACTAGTAATAACCCTTAACCCTTAATTACTTTCAGACATCGCTTAGGCATGGATCCCAGAAGATTTTCAATTATAGAAAAATCGATATTTTTCCAAGACTCTTCCAAAGCTGCAAATAATTCTTGCTTATTTTTGTAGAATTTGGTCCTAATGTGTTGATCCAAAATTTCCCATAAATTTTTTATTGGATTCAGGTCTGGGGATTGCGATGGCCATTTGAGGACAGTCACCATTTCATCTTCCAAAAACCTTTTAACCAATTGTGAGGCATGTTTCGGGTCATGAATCAACATTTCACATGTTGGAAGTAGTGTACAACTGGCATTTTTTCCTCCAAATGAGGCACTAAAAGATTTTGTAAAATGTCTCTGTAGCCAAACCGATCCATTATGCCCTCAATTTTATGGAGAGGCCCCATCCCATACCCAGAAAAACAGCCCCATACCATGATTGAGCCCCCACCATGTTTTAGAGTGTATTTGGTAGCAATCGTGTGTTGGGAGGTCTTCTTACATGTTGAATTCCATCTGATGACACCAAATTAACCTTTGATTCATCACTAAAACAAATTTTTTTCCATTGTGCCACAGTCCAGTTTTGATGTTCCTTGGCAAATGCTAATCGGGTCTTCAAATTTTTTTTTTGATAGCAGTGGTTTCTTGGCGGCTCTTCGGGAAAACAACTTCTGGTTAACTAATTTACGTCGGATCGTCCTTGTACTCACTGGTGGATAGCCCATTTCTTCAAGTTTTGCTTTTATCTTCGTTGACAGCAAAAATGGATCTTGTGAAGAAATTCGTTTTATAGCTTTTATCACATTGGGACTAACTTTTTTAGGTCGTCCTGGTTTTCTTTTTATAGAGACACCTTCTCTCTCATTATATCTCTTTAAAATATAATGTACCGCTGATTTTCCAAGGCGTAATTGCTTAGCGATTTCCGATTGCTTCAAACCATCCTTAAAAGCATTCACTACTCGCAACTTAAGATCGGCAGACAAGTTAATTCCACGTGGCATGATATATCACAAGAGCTCAAATGTTTTTAAATCGCAATTGTTCATAAAAGCAGAACAAATGAAACTAACGATTTTTAAAAATATTTGGCTCATTTACTGTTGTCCAAGACAAAAAAGCAATATTTGCCAATTCTTATCTATAACTGATAAGACTAACAGAAGAATTTATATTTGTTTGTAGTATTTTGGTGAGAATGTATTAACCTTTTAACATACAAAGGTACATAAAATAATTTTGATATTTAACACCTCAAATCTGATTTTCTTCGCAATTATTGGTATTGGTTCATCCACTTTTGGCCAATACTGTAGGTTTTATACTAAAATACCAAATTTCGTTTTTTTTTTTATCTGAAAAAGTAAAAGAGTTATAGGGGTGAGCCACTTTTGAAAAACACACGGTATATGTTACGGGTAAAATGGATACTTCGGATCAAATTTTCAGTTGATGAATTAATAAATACGATTTATTGTACTTACGCAGCTGAAAATATTTATTATAAAGCGGAAAATTTACTAATTTTCTTTTCTACAATTATTTTAACTGCTATTATAATATATTATTTATCTGTTAAATCTGTTGATGATTGTGAATTGTTGATTTTCTACACCTTTCGTTTTCATGAAGGTAGTATTCTGACACAAACGATGTGTGCATTATCGTCATGCAGAATATTATACCAGGAATTCAGCTAAAAATACCCATTTCCTATTTTAAAAAGGGATGATTATTTTTAGCTGTAATATTATGTTTCAAAAACATAAAGATGTTATGTATAATAACAATTATTTGCTTTGTAATAAATTAATATTCAATAGATATTTTTCAAAATTATAAAAAAAAACACTTAAAATGGCTTTACATTAATATTTAATTTTAAAAAAGATAAAATAACATCTGTTATTGATTTTCGAAGCCAGACGTGATCATTTCACAGCCACGGGGTAAAAGATGGAGCATTGAGAATATTTAATATTTATATCTCGTCATTTTATTAAATCCTGGAGGATCAAATAATATCCTTTTATTTTTCTATACCTTTTATAGCTTTATATTTTAAAAGGCTTTTTATTCAAATATTTTCTTTTCATTACGTTTGAAGATTTAAATAAAATTTCTTATCTCGGTTTTGTTAGAAGAGTGTGAACGTACCTTTAGATTATTATTACGCACGTTGAACTATGATGAAATATTGAACTTTTTTTAATAACCAGCATCCTTAAATTTTGATGTACTTTAAAGTTCAATATATTTAATTCTAGTATGCCGATTTTGTTTTAATTTAGCTAAATTGTTTTACTGTATTGCGCCTTTTTATGTTAAAAATTAAAGTTCCTATGTGTCTATTATACGAGGGAGAACAAAATATTGCTATTTTGGAGTAACTACCCTGTAGAATTGTTTAACAAAGTAAGGGATTTAAAAACCACTTTATCATCAAGGTTCATCTATTTTGGATAGTTTGTTTTTTGATTCATCTCAATAGATTTTTTTTATTGGAGATATTCGCGTTTAAAGAAGAAAGTAACGATTTACAACAATTACAGCATTGTATTTTCTTATTGCATTGTTGGTGGTTACTCTAACAGAGATAGTTTTATATAGACTTTTCAATGACAGTGACGTTACGAGAACAATAAGCACTATTTCATCAGTATGTTGATAGGAGTAAAAGCAAAGGCGTATTTTTAATGTTAAATTTGCTCTAAATTGTTATACTGTCTTCTTCAAAAGCGAATATCCCCAAAAAAATAAACTATCCAGAAGTAGTAATATAGTACTTTTATGATAAAATTCATTTTAAATTCCTTATTTTGTTAAACTACTCCACAGGATGTTTCAAACTTTCGGTAAAATATCGACATTTTATTTCCCCGCGTATAAAAGAGAGATGGTCAGATGGTGACTTCAATTTTTAGTTCTAAAATTGGCTAAAATTGACAAATTGTTTAAAAATCAACAAAATCAGCCCACTAGTACAAAATATATTGAATTTTAAATTATGTACAGTACGTCCCCGGATTGTCTTTACAAGAGGAAACATTTCTTTTATTATTGACATTTTGAGAAAAATGCATTCTTTATAAACATTTTTGCTTGTTTTAAAATAGTAAAAGGGTTAATCCCGTTTATACTTTTCCAAATTTTCATACCGTTTTAGAGAAAATTAAAAAAATATGAAAATATAGTTGAATTTCTCCAAAGTCCTGAAAATCAAAATTTTGTTTTCATTCTTTGATATATGTTATTGATAGATTTTTAATTAACATCATATTTTTTGTTTTAAAATTTTAAAGAATCACAAAATTTATGCTAGGGATAATACTTTTCGGAATATGTGATACTTTAACGATAGTAAAAAATATGACGCTAATCAAAATTATTAATAACCATCTATCAAAAAATGATATCAAAATTATTTTACCATAATAACGCCTTTTGATTTTTAGGGCTTCAACCATATTTTCACGTTCTTTTCAATTTTCTTTAAAACGGTATGAAAACTTGGAAAAATATAAACGGGATTAACCATTTTAGAACAAGCAATTTTTTATGAAGAATGTTTTTTTCCCAAACTGTTAATAATAAAAAAGTGTTTTCTTTTGTAAAGACAATCCGGAAACATACTGTATATGAAAATTTTGTGAGTGAGTGTAGAATACTTAATAAATATTTTCTTTTTGCTTTTTACTATACAGGGTGTCCCAGAAATAAGTGCAAGTATTTTAAGGAGTGGTAGATCTTGATAAAAGAAACATATTTTCTCTTTATCGTTTTCCGAATAAGTCTAAAATAACGGAGATATTTTACTTTGAAAATTTCCAAAAAAAAATTTTTTGCTCAAATTTTGAGAACCACTGGATTTTTTTCTGGATTTTCTTTCTTGTAAATTTAATCTACCACCTATGTTGCCATATTATCAAGAAATTATGTTTTTTAACTAAAAACAAAAAAAATCAATTTTCAAAAATTTTCTTTCGAAAAGAACCTCATAGGCGTGTTTCTGGGGTTGAACTATACGACCAGTTAAAATACTTGCACTTATTTCTGGGACACCTTGTATAGTAAATTTTATTTATTAAAAAAACTAAATATGTCTAATGTGTCTTGGATCACTAGGTATATATTACATACCGTGTGATATTTTTGTTTTAATATCAAAAGTAATTTTTCATTTACATTATACATTAACCAAAGTAATACTCATTGTTCTTTAATCCCATCGGTAACTGTTCTAAAATATTCCGTTTTAAATAGTTCTTAGGTTAGTTTAGTAGTAGAAAATAACTTTGTATATACAGGATGTTCATAAAATTCCGAGGCAAATAACCTAGAACGACAGCTGTGTAATTATTAGGAAGTTATTTGTAGTTTTAATTTTTGTACACCCTGTACTTGTATTTATCTTAGTGGTTAGTTTTGGATATAGTTACATGGACAATCTACTTTGTAATTTATTGTTATTTAACCAATTGCATCCGACAGCTAATTATGCAAATACATATTTCTTTGTATTTTCGAATTTTAAAATAAAATACAAGGAAATATGTTGTGTATAAGTTTGTAATTATGTCACCATGTATAAATAATTTGTTTTTGTTGAATTCTCTCTCTTGTTTTCTTTATTTACAGATGTAAGTCTTTAACCTTAGAGTGTTAATTTGACAAGTTTCTTTTATTAAAACGTCCATCACCAACATTCTGTGTATTCTTTCTACTATAGCAACTAAAATACATAAACAGTCTGTTTGAAGCTGCTGTAAGCGACGATAATTATTTTTTATGAAGAATCAAGTGTGCATGTCTAAGGAATAAAATAATTTTGACATATGCTAGTGTCAACTGTCATCAAAAAGTATCTATTAAATTTATTCTGAAGTAGTTTTTCTCTCTTGTAAATTTATTCTACTATGTTGCCATATTATGAAGATATTATGTTTTTTAACTAAAAATCAAAAATATTTCCAAAAATTTTTTCAAAAAATTCCAAATATTAAAAAGAAATTTTTCGGGGAAAGTCCTCATAGACGTGTTTCTGGGGTCGAAATATATGAATAAAAGTTTTACCTAAAAAAATTGCACTTATTGAAGACTCACCCTGTATAATAATCATATAATAAGTTAACTCCTGAATGCTTTGGCCTATATAGAGATATTTATTTGACACTATTTTTTTGTTTATATGAAGAATCTGAAACTACGCCAATGACTTTGTCAAATTTTGGAAAAAAAAATATATCCAGTGACGTAACTGTTTTTTCGGTGGGAGCTATCATTTTTTTAATAGGTAGTAATTTAATAATAGATAGGTATAGGGTATATCATATTTTGAGAAAGCTCATTAAAAGGCCAATAAAATGAAAAAATAATATACAAGGTGTCCCATTTAAAAAAAAAACATAAATTGAGTCATATTTCGAAAATGATAGCTCCTATCGAAAAACTAGTTAGCCACTGGATTCTACGGACAGGACACTATACCGGGTTCGTCTTAAAAGTGGCTCACCCCTATAACTTTTTTATTGTTTCAGATAAAAAACGAGAATTGGTATGTTATTATATGACATAAATTAGGATTGATTGACGTATTCAATTGTTTTTGGTCGCTTCCTGTTTCACCGGAAAGGACACACACAGCTTTGATTTTTAAATGCCACTCTCGGTATTTTTTTACTTTATTCAATAGAAAATGAAGAATGACATATCATATGTCAACTTTGGCGTTCTTGCTTAATAAAAAAGCGTATTTTAAAATTCAATCTAGAGTGCTATGGCTATGTTAGAAACACTAATTCTTAATCAAGGAGCCTTGGAAAAATAGATTTGATCATCTACTGTTTTTAGTGTCTTGTCCAGGCCAGTTAGAAAATGCTCAAATCGTATTTTTTTAATCATATCTCAGTTTTTCAAATGGAACTAGGGGTGGCTCATTAGCATATTTTGGAAAAGATTTTTTGAATAATTTGATACCAGACAGTTGGTATTTTGAGTCAAATTTTCGTTACGAACCGCAAGTTATAATTTCAAATAAACCATATGCGAAAATGTCAAAAGTTGACATATGATAAGTCATTTAATTCAGAGTGTTATTTTCTATCGAATAAAGTAAAAAAATACCGAGGGTGCCATTTAAAAATCAAAAGTTGTAGTCATTTCCGGTGAAACAGGAAGTGACCGAAAACAATTGAATACGTCCAATCAATCCTAATTTATGTCATATTCTAACATACCCAATCTCGTTTTTTTTTAAATGAAAAAATAAAAAAGTTATAGGGGGTGAACCACTTTTGACACGCACCCGGTATACCTACTATACAGAACACAATTGTTTCACCTTTTCGGTCACTTTTAAGATAACCGAGATACAAGGGGAGTCGAAAAATGCAACATTTTCAAATTCGCCCTTTATTTCGGGAACTAGAAGCCTAGGACAAATTTGTGTGTAGCATCTTTAGTTTCATAACAAAACAGACTAAAGTCTACCTCTACTCATAAACGAGAAACCCTCTAAAACACACGAAAATGGGACGCCCTGTATATTTTTTCTATTAACCAACATTAGAAAGAAACTTTTTGGCAATTTATCTTCTAAGTGGTTTTTCGGTTTTCAACATAATTATTCGAATATCATAGTTTTTCAGTGTTATAGTAAATGATTAATCATTATCATATTATAGTAGATGGCTTACACCAACTTTCAAACAGACTCATTGATTATAGCAGTAATAAACATCAGCTTCTCTGTAGATTGTTGCACGTTGGAACATGTTCGACACCCGAACCAAAAACTGATATTTTATTTTTTCCATTCAAGTGTGTCAGATACGCCCACAGACCATCTGGGTGCCATCCAGGTGGTTTCAGGAGATGGAAGGCAAACGCACAGTGACAAGTTTGAACAGCTGAAGGTAAAGAAGGAAGACACGTGTAGCGTTAAAAAATAGTGTAGAGAACTTCGATTTTTCTCTTAGATTAGTTTTAGGTTGGTAACGCCTATATAGATTGGTAAAAGTCTATATAGATGGAAGTGTTGCTATTAAATTAGTTTTTTGATTAAAAACACTAAGAAAGGAGGTTATCAACAAAATTACAGCTACCGGGATGGAGAATTAATATGGCTGACTTAATTTCTTTGTCAGTGACATTACTAATTTTACTTAAAACGTGTTGGAATTTAAATTGAGATAGACTCCATAATTTTGCTGGTTTTGTTTTGCTTTGAGCCAGTCAATGTTATTAGTTATTAAAATTAAAAACATATTTCTAGTAAGATAGTAAGAATTAAAGTTATTATAGGAATTATTTATTAAAAAATACATATATGTACCGCACTAAAACATCTAAGTCAAACTGACTTATCCTAGTTATATTTGACAAGTAGTAAATGAATGCGAAAATGTAGGAATAAAAACATAAGTTAGTACAAATTCTGAGTGTTAAATAAGTGCAAATATTTTTTTAGGGCTGGTAGATATCGATAAAAAGAATCATATTTTCTCTTTACCGTTTTTCATGTTTTTTTTTTGTCTGGAAACAAACAACAATAGCAAGCTACACAAGTAACTTATCGATAGGTAAAATACGTTATCGCCCATCCCTAGATCATGACATCGATTCTCTCTAATAAATGAGTTTAAAAATACTATTTAGCCTCCTTCCTTGGTTTTTTACTCAAAATTAGTATAAAAGGAACGTATTGACAGTTGAAATGAAATTCAGGACTAAATCTCAGAGAAATCAAGTAAAATGAGTTACATACGGTAGATGAGATTGGACTTTTCACTCAAACAAATAGAAGATATTTACTTAGATGAAGAATTTAAGAATAAGTAGGTATACGAGTATTGTGAAATTTTATCGAAAAAGAAACGGCGTCATCGAAGGCTATGAAATGAAGATCGCTGTCATTTTATATGGGAAATGTCATCGACTGTCATTTCCAAGCCAACTGGACGCCGTTATTTATCACACGGTAGAATTTCATAGTTCATTGAATGTGTGATATTATTTTTTTGGCAAATTATGACTATACAGGGTGTTGCAAAATGCACCGTCAAATTTCAGGGAGTGATTCTTTGTCAAAAAAAATATGGAAAAAAGTTTCTTTAAATATGGGTCCAAAAATATGCATAGCTTTAAAAATACAGAATGCTCATAGTTATTTTGTAATTATCTTAAATACTCTGTGTAGCCGACTTTCTTGAAATTTGTCAATGTTATTTCTGGTAATAATGACCTGTCGATACGTCACTTAAGTTTATAAGTTTATAACTACTATAATATCTACTAAACAATATGCCCAGGAAAATGATTTTTCTATCTGTTTTATGTAAAAATCCACCGGAAAGGACACGTTAATTATGGAGATCGTGTTGATTTTAGTTGTTGAAAGAGATTAACATACAAAAAAAAGTGATTGCCCAAAGCGTAGCTATCTAAATGGGTTGTTTACATGTCCCATTTGCACCTGGGGATTAGCCACTGGAGGCATTTTTTTCCACGATTTTTCTAATTCCATTAATTTAAACAACTCAATCGCGTGCCATGTTTCGGACAAGGGTAATCATTTAAGGGACCATGCCATAATTTTTTTTCGTTGAGTTTATTTATAGCAAAGCAAATTTTTGAAAAAAAAATCGTCATTTGTTACACAAATTACGTAAAATAGTAGTACGTATATTTAAACAATAATTAGCTAAACATCGCTATCGTAGTTTTATCTCATTATTTAAATTAAAACTGGTTCTAAAGACGCGTCTACACATGCCGTTTTACCTGTTCAGTCAAAATGTACGAAGTAAAACCTGGTATGTAGAAGAAAAAAATGGAGGCTTTACTTGAACTGAATTAAGACAGAAGAGAATCTAGAGCACTGAATAAATATAATAATAATTTATTTATAAATCCATATAAATAAATAGTATACGTTATAAAGTCAAAGACTTGTTCGTATAATATTATTATTCGAATTATTGAATATATTAATTATGAATCTGAGCACGGGATTATTCAGTTTTACATCAAAACGTCCTTTTGCCTACACTGAAAAAAATTATAAGTCAAAAAATAATCTATATACCGGGTGCGTCTCAAAAAGTAGCTCACCCCTATAACTTTTTTATGTTTTCAGATAAAAATCGAAATTTGGTATATTAATATATGACATAAATTAGGATTGATTGACGTATTCAATTGTTTGGTTTTACTTTATTCGATAGAAAATTACACTCTGAATAGAATGACATTATCTATCATATGTCAACTTTTGACATTTTCGAATATAGTTTATTTGAAATTGCAACATGCGATTATTAACGATAATTTGACCCGAAATACCAATTGTTTGGTACCAAATTATTCCCAAAAAAATGCTTTTTCCAAATATGTTAATGAGCCACCCTCGTTCCATTTGAAAAAATTGAGATATGGTTAAAAATACGATTTGGGCATCTTTTAACCGGCCAGGACAAGACACGAATAACATTAGACGAACAAATCTATTTTTCCAAGGCTCCTTGATTAAAAATTAGTGTTTTTAACACAGCCATGGCACTCTAGATTGAAATTTAAAATTCAATTTTGTTTTAAGCAAAAATGTCAAAAGTTGACATATGATATGTCATTCTATTTAGAATGTCATTTTCTATCGAATAAAGTAAAAAAAAATACCGAAGATGCCATTTAAAAATCAAAAGTTGTAATTATTTCTGGTGAAACAGAATGTGACAGAAAACAATTGAATGCTTCAATCAATCCTAATTTATGACATATGCTAACATACCAAATCTCGTTTTTTTATCTGATAAAAGAAAAAAGTTTAGGGGTGAGCCACTTTTGAGACGCACCCGGTATATAAAATGCTAATGTTTATCTGTGTTGTCTCTACTGAAGTAACGACTTGCTCTAGAAAGTTGCTTTTTTTACTAAAAGATAGCTAATTGGCTTTTCTAAAAACTGTCGTCGCCGGATTTTTTGTTTTTCATTTAACTAAAAAAAGTAAAAAATATTTTTTTGTCCTGATGTGGCGGATGCGCCAGGCTTCAACTAGTATTGATATATTACAGCATCTTTAATAAGTGACTTAAAAATCTAATATTTTTGAATAGTTAAAAAAATAATGTGATTTCATTTTTTTTAGAGATATTTAATGATTAGTACCAAACGACAATCGACACTATTTTCCCAATTATAAATACAATTTTGTAATAAAACTCCATTTTTTTTTCTTTTATACTTCACTAAACACAGTCAAAAAATTCCATATTTTTAGCTAAGGAATCGCCTAAATTTTTTGGCCCTTATTCACTTACACCCTGTATACTAATGCAGAGCATGTCTCAAATTACGGATTAAAATTTTACGTCAATAAGGTTGACGGGGGAGTATTCTGAACGTCAGTTTAATCAGCTTCTAACTAACCTAGTTAGTTAGTAGCTGATTGCTGGAATTTATATTAAGTAGCATATGATTAAAACGGTTTATGATTGAACGGGCTCTATACAGGGTGAGTTTTAATAAGTATAAATATTTTCAGGGCTGGTAGATCTCGATAAAAGAAACTTATTTTTTCTTTACCGTTTTTCAAATAAGTCCAAAATAACCGAGTTATTTTCAATTTTTTTTTCGCGGAAAAAACTCATAGACGTGTTTCTGGGGTCGAAATATACTATCCCTAAAATATTTGCACTTATTTAAGACTCGCCCTGTGTAGCATTTTCAAATACGGAGCTATCAGCAAGGATTGAAATAGTTAGCAATACTGTGTTAGAGGAAGTGAAAAATTTTAGCAAATATTTGTCAATTCATTGACGTTTATTTTTTTACTATTCTTGAAAATTTACATGTTTTGGCTGTTATTTGTGAAATCGACGTGTTTTTCAATGTAAAAAATTATTATTTTTCAATACAACTCTAGTGTTCAACATGGAGTAGGTATACTTTTATTATTACGGCATATTTTCATCCCGGCATTCAAGACAAGCTTAAAAATTGAACATAATCGCCGAAGTAACTTTTAATCAATACTGAGTCGCAATTTTGAGAACAGTTTAATTATTTATTAAATATTAGAAAAGTATAGTTGGGCGATTTCAAAATATTGTTAACCAGGAACTAACAAAACGAAGGTGGAACAAGATAATAAGCTCATATAAGGGCGTATTTCACTTTTTATATTTATAAAAATATGTGGAATGTTTTTTTTCAAATCAGAATAGTAAACTATTTCAATCATTCTTGGTCGCTCCGTATTTATCAATATAATATTAAATCTAAATGAAATATTATTATACCCGGTGCGTCTCAAATGTGTCTCACCCCCTATAACTTTTTTATTTTTTCAGATAAAAAAACGAGATTTGGTATGTTAGTATATGACATAAATTAGGATTGATTGACGTATATTCAATTGTTTTGGTCACTTTCTGTTTTACCGGAAATGACTACAACTTTCGATTTTTAAATGGCACACTGGATAGTTTTTTACTTTATTCGATAGAATGACATATCATATGTCAATTTTTGACATTCTCCCTTAACAGAAAATCGTATTTTAAATTTCAATCTAGAGTGTCATGGTTATGTTATAAACACTAATAAATTAATCAAGGAGCCTTGGAAAAATAGGTTTGATCGTCTAATGTTTTTAGTGTCTTATCCTGGCCGGTTAAAATATGCCCAAATGGTATTTCTAATCATATCTCAATTTTTTCAAATGGAACGAGGGTGGCTCATTAGCATATTTGAAAAAAGCATTTTTTTACGAATAATTTGATACCACACACTTGGTATTTCGAGTTCAATTTTCGATATGAACCGCATGTTATAATTTCAAATAAACCATATCGTCCTATTGCTGCCAAAAGTCACTAACTAACATTTTTCCGAATAATCTGAAAATTCAATCACTAACTATATTTTGAAGCGGAGAATCGATTGAAAAAGCCATTAACGATTTCTGGCTATTTATGTTGTATTTTAATTAGCGATGGGAACTATCGAATGAATTAGACTATCGAATGGTTAATGAATGAATGATTTCAACTATCGAATGGTTTTATTCGAATAAAATCATTCATTCATTTGTAAACTAAAGCATATGTGACAACCTCGCCGTGCGACTAAATGGTTATCGTTGAGCCACGACTATCGAATGCTTTTGATAAATGAAATTTAGTATTCGTTTGATTTTTGTATGCGTCAGTGCATTATTAGTTCTTCCAAATTTTTATAACTTCACCGTATAAATACTGTGCTATTTTTGCGTTTACTAAAATAGTTAAAATACTAAAATAGTAGTTATTTTTTAATTTTATTTATTGACGATTGTGTGCATGTGCAGGTGGTCAAAATTTTTCCGAAAAGTTGTGTGGTTTTCCGTAGTCCGATCTTTCAATTATTTAATTTTATATGGTATATGGTCTATTTTTTAATGGGAAATTTTGAGAAGTAGCAATTTTTAAGAGAGATGAGATGAACTTAAATTAATTTTAAAAGTACATATTTGTATTTTAGATGTTTTAATAATATGAATTAGTTGAACTTAATAATCATATTAAAGTAATGTGGTTAAGTAAATGGTTATCGAACTCAAACTATGGGGTGAGAAAATTAAAATGAAAGTTTTACACGTGCCAATTTAAAAAAAAAGTTAACGATGTTTGTATTTTGTTTATGCTAATTCTCTTACATGTAGTTTTTGCGAAGAAATATTTCATTTATTTTTTAAAGTAAATGCCAGTAAAAGTAAATATAATTTTTAAATAGTAATATAAAGCACCTAATATAAATAATTTTGATTTCTAATTTTTTATTTATATTTTCCTTCCATTACACGGCTTGCTTAGAAAATTAATAAATGTTTATATTTCATGATTTTAAAATTTGTTGTTAATATAACAAATTAGTTCTGTAATTATTATTATTTAATAAACCAACGTTGCCAAAAAAATTAGAGACTATATTATTTTTAAATAGGATCTAATATAAATAATTTTGACATCTAATTTGTTGTTTATATTTTGCTACTACTTAAAAAAAAATTTATATATTAAATGATTTTAAATTTTGTTGTTAATAGGTATAACAAATTATTACTGTTATTATTATTTATTAAACCAGTCTTTGCTTAAAAACATTAAAAATAATTTTCCTACATCCAAAATAACAAGTATTATTGCAGTGTAACAACAGAATATTAATAAAAAATGCAGAATATATAGACATACTATCCCTAACTAACTAAAGCCAAACAATAATATTCTTTGCTAATATCAACTAATACAAAAATATGGCAACAGCGCCCTTCATAATGTATTTTCTGTGTAAATACTAGCACCTCAATAAAAAAATAATGTGTCCTTATCTATATATGACTCCGCAAAAATCAAAGATGCCGGCTTCTTTCATAGCATTGCCACCGACCGCTTTCTCGGAAAAAAACCTACGTCGCCGGGCGACAACTAAAATTCAGTTAATATTTTATTATAATCGATCCTGACGAATAAATGAATTTCATAAATGAATGAATTTTATAAATGAATGAATTTTATAAATGAATGGTTTTTGCTGCCGAATTACTAGAATACAATAAATATTTCAAGGCAGATGACGGATCTATTCGATAATTTTTATTCGAATAGTTTTCAACGAATGTTTTCTTACTAACTATCGAATTATTCGAATGAATTACAACTATCGAATGTTTCGATAGTATTCATTCGATAGTTCCCACTACTAATTTTAATACCGAATAGTTACTAACTATAACATCTTTATGGAATGCAATTTATCTTTAGACGCGTTTTTCTCGGAAGTAATAAAAAGTAAGTTAGTGACTTTTGACAGCAATGGGACGATATGTAAAAATGTCAAAAGTTGACAGATGATATGTCATTCTATTCAGAATGTTATTTTCTATCCAATAAATTTAAAAAAAATACCGAGATTGCCACTTAAAAATCAAAAGTTGTAGTCATTTCCGGTCAAACAGAAAAAAAAAACAGAAAGTGACCGACTATCAATCCTAATTTAATACCAAATTTCGATTTTTTAAATGAAAAATAAAAAGTTATAATGGTGAGCCAGTTTTGCGACGCACCCTGTATATTCGCTTACACCGGTATTTGGCATAACAAAATTACAAGTACTTAGTCAAATTTCAAATATTTATCTCTAACTGTATTATCAGATTATGTATATGGTTTGGAATATGAGAAGTTGTGCAAACTAAGTCAGAAGACACAGTTAATAATAGTGCAATTTCCACGTCATGCAGTAATTTACCGTTTTCTGTTATACAAGGAAGTAAATAAGCTATAATTTATTTAAATACTGAACTTCTTATATATAGATACTGTCAACATAACTTCACACAATTACGATACCTTGAATAGTACACCAGTTAGTTTAAATAAAATACAGAATTAATTTTTCGCTAGCTATGCTTTAATCATCTACTAAAAATGCTAACATGGGTTTGCTTCAGATAACAACATTCAAAGTAAAATAAAAGCTTCTAAAGGTGTGAATACGTGTGTATCTTATTTAATCTATCCAGAATATCGCTAATATCAGAATCGTGTATTGTTAATAAGATCCATGTGAATTTGCAAGAGGGTTGAGGAATATCTTAAATCGGTTCCCTAAGCGAGAAGTTAGCTGTGAACGGTTCGTCTCTTCCGAGTATTGATTCGACCGTGGCGTCGTCGGCCGCTATAGTAAAGATGCCCCAGGGAAATTACTCTACCGATCCTATGTAGGGATATCCATTTCTAGAAAAGTATCGATATTTATCGCATTTTCGATATTTAAAAAATATATCAAATTAGAACTTTCTAATCTGAAGTAATAGGAGACAGAGAGAGGGATTACATTTTTGAGGTAGCTTTCAGTACTAAATGCAGAATTTCTTGCTGAATCCAATTCTGTACAGAAAAATAGGAGTTGCAATTAAAAAAATACTTTAAACTTTATCATTACTTTTTTAGGACACCCCATATATTATTTAACAGTTATATAAAACTTTTTTATGTCTTGTTAATTCTTATTGTCAATAACAACGATATTATTGGAGTTTCTCAGACTAATGGGCCACCCTGTATGTTTTGTAGTTATGAAAGGGTATTGAATAGTGAAATAAAAATCGAGGTCTGCATTTAAATAAAAAAATATACAGGGTGATCCGAACTGTATTCCGGAAACTTTGGCAGCATATTCTGCAGATAAAAATAAATAAAAAAGTTCGTGTAAATGTATGCCCTAAAATGCTTAGTTTCGGAGATACAGGGTGTAGAAGTTTCATTTTGATTTCGATTTTTTCCAAATAATTTCTGAAGTAACGTTAATATTTGGATGAAAATTGGTAGCTGGAAGTTTATGATATGAGAAATTTGATTTTGATGTGAATATGACTCCTACTTGTAGAGGGCGCCACCTAGATATTTTTAAACTAGTTTGATAGGTAATAATTCAGTTTATGTAGAACTTTTGGCACAAAAACATTTCAAATCTATGATTTCAGTCTAAACTGTTTAGTCAACATGCTTAATTTATGTCATTGATGACAGGTATTGATCATTCAGATTCCAAATATCTCGAGAACCATTACTCGTATCGATTTTTACAAAGAAACATTTTTTATAAAGATCATTAAAAACGTCGTAAATGTATATTTTTTACCCAATAGTTACAGGTACGGACAAAAAGTTATCAGTCTCCAAACCAGTTAAAAATATGTAGGTGGCGCCCTATACAAGCAGGAGTCATATTGACATCAAAATCAAATTTATCATGTCAAAAAAATCCCAGATACCAATTTTCATCCAAATATTGACGTTACTTCCGAAATTATCTGGAAAAAATCGAAATAAAAATGACACTTCTACACCCTGTATCTCCTAAACTAAGCATTTTAGGACCTACATACGAACATTTTTACTTATTTTTATCAGCAGAATATGCTGCCGAAGTTTCCGGAATACAGTTCGGACCAGCCTGTATATAATGGGGTCCCGAGTCCGAAAGGTCAGATTGGAAAATTACAATTGCAGTTTTGTAGAGGAGGAAAAATGGGAATTAATTTCCTCTATATCGTTTCAATTACTCCCAAAATTCGAGGAAACCCGAAAAACAACTGGTAACTTTCAAGATTCTTTCTGTATATCTCAGCGATATATATTATCTGATATGTATCAAACATTTCCCTCTTTCTGGTCATCGTATATCGATATTTTTAAATATCGATATTCACGGACATCCCTAATAGTAAATTTGCGACTCTTGGTCGCTTTAGAATGTAGGCAAACACGCGTCCCGACGACTGATTTATCTCGGCTCGCGTATCCGCTTATATGTTATATTTGTGTGTGTCTTTTTTCACCCCTTTTTGCCTCGGTATACCGAGTGGCCGTCAACCGCCCCCGGTCGTCACACGTTGTTGCCGGGGATTCACGTGGGCGCGTATCGATTTTATGCTAGTGCCCCGTCGGGGATTAAATCGGGGAAGTATTATATAAATAAATATTTATTATTCGTTCTTTGTGTCGGTATTTTAGCGGATAATTTCATTGTATTTTTTAGCAGCATCTCGTATTTGTAATATAAAATTCTATAATTTAGTCGTTCAGAGAAAAAAAAGTATTTTAAATCATACACCCAAAGAACAAAAGGACTTTTGTATTTGTATAGTGCTTTCATTTTATTTTGTCCCACTTTTAACTTACTATAATATTTTTAATTTTGGAGATAATTAATTTATTTAATATAATATTTATGATAATTTAATTATATATATTAATAATGTTTGTAGATTCATTAAAAAAGCAAATCATAGAGTTTTTAATGAAGTTTAGATATAGGTATAAAGTATAATTTTTTAAATGAGACACCTTGTATTTTAAAAGTTGTATTGGATAGTACATTTCTTTTTGACTTCAAGGATATATCAAACATGCCCTTTCTTGTTAATCGTTTTATTAACATTTGATTTTTTAATGAATGTTCTGTCTTCAAAAACAAGAAAGTTGTAGTCAGTTAAAAATAGGACAAAAAGTCAAAGCACTGTACACATAGCATATTATTTTTGACCAATATTATCGAAAAAAAAAGGAGTCTAGTTGCCTTTCTCTATTTAATTTTACGTAACCAGCGATCTTCATTTCAAAGCCATCCCCGACGCCGTTTTTCTTTCGATCGTATTGTAATTCAAGTCGTGCCCTAAATTCTGTTATCGACTTTTTAATGTTTTTGCTAAATATAAACATTTTCACATGCAGTTAAAGAAACAAAATTGTTAACTATTAATATTTATATATCTAAATGTAATAAAAAAACACATTGTACAGGGTGTCCGAAATTCCAGAGTAACGGTAAGGTACGGTAATTTAACCTAACCGAACCACAAGAGATACGAAGAAAGCCAAACTGTGGCCAAGTTAAGCAAATTTTTCAAATTATGAAGATCCGAATAGTACTTCCTAAGATAGTCGAAAAAAAAACAAGAATTTTAAAGTCGTTTTTAATTTTATCTGGGTGTATTTGAAGTAAAGAGATATTTGAAATTAAATATAACTTCATATTGTCTTCACTCACTTCTTTCTCTTTATAAAATGGTACAATTAAACTTAAATTTTTTGACGTTTCGTTCCCCAGATACCATCCTCAACTTTATTTTTTAAATACCTGATTGTTTTATTTCCATTTTTTAAAGCTTATGACCTCTCATTCGAGAATTTGCCATATTTTTGACTTTTTTTGAATCTTTTATGGTTTCTGAGATCCCAATGGTAACTCTAGAATTTGGTACACCCTATATATTGGAAATGGCAGCATTTACTTCTGTAATATTTTTGAGTCTCTCTCCCATTTAAAAATGGGATAAAGGAATTATTAAAAATCAAAATAAAATAATTATATGCATGTGTCATGAATAAATCGTTGTCCATTAAGTAAAATTTGCAACATTTTGTAGCATTTCTAAACATTAAAATTGAAATCTCCTAAACTACCATAGCATATTTACATATTTCGCATATACTAACAGATATATCGATCAAACAACAAAGCAAACTCAAGAAATGACTTGCAAGGCTTTTATTTTTGGTCGTGCTTTAAATCAAGGATTTTTGTTTCAGTGCATTCCTAACCTAGCGAATACAACTTGGTCCCCTTAGCACGCCCTATGAATCATTTGAGGGGTTGCTTACTAGGCTGTTGTTATTCTATTATAGGTCCGTTATCGAGAAAGGTGCCAAAACCAATCGATACGAAGCGTGGAAATAATCGACAAATTAACGTGAAGCTGTTTACATGGTTATGGCTGACTAAATATGTTTTATTTAATGTCATTAGGCTGAGGTGTATTAAAGAATGTCAAGGCTGGTTACTTGTTTGGGGAGTATGATGGTCGCATTTCTTAATAACTAAATGGCTAAAAATTTTATTAGAGTTGTATTTGTTTACTGATAATTTAGATGACTATTACGTTAATTTTTTAAACAAGACTAATGGTTTGATTAGTTTTAAAAGCAATGAATTATATTATTTAAAGATGGCGTGTTTATGCTGAGAAGTAGCAAAGAATGTCAAGGAGGCTAGTTGCCGTTTTGTGAGAATTATGATGGACGTTTCTGTATGGAAATGTTCAAAAATGTTTGATCCCTGTTTGTTTGCATTTAGATGACTGTTGCATTAATGTCAAACAAGGCTGTTGGTTGGATTAACTTTAAAACATCCCAGTTTATGTTAAAGTAGGGCAGTTACGTGAAGTATGTATGTCAAGGCTTGGTATAATTCTGAAGTGTAATTTTGATTTCTTAACCTTGATGGCGAAGAATTTATACTAGGGTCCCACATTTACTAGGTCCGCATTTGCTTACTATAATTAGTAGCGGCATATTTACATTAATTTTAATCAAAGCATAATGGTTCGATTATCTTTTAAGACATCTGAATCATAATTAATGATGGCGTTTTTATGATTTTGGTGATAAAAGTAGCGGAATTATTAACATGTTATACCATTATGATCGAAAAAAAAAAAAAAAAAAAAAAAAAAAAAAAAAAAATATGTAAAATTATGTGGTAAATGTCATCGATCGTCATTTTTAATAGCCATCATGTCGTTTTTTATTCGATCATACGGTTATATTTACTGATTATGGATAAAACACATTTAGCCGATTTTATTTTCACTTGCAAGTAGCAATCTACTTTATTAAATTTCATCAAAAACTAAAGTACAAGGAGCATTGCCTCAGTTTGGTGAAATTGCTTGGAAATATGGTCAAATTTAAGGATTTATGGGGGACTAACTCGGTTTGTTTTCTTATGTCATGTTAGAGACAATAAAAGTATTTTTCGAAATGTAATCTTACGCGAGGTTGCAGATTTTCTACCTGATTTTTTAAAGCATCAAATTTATTGGATCGTTTTCCACTTGAACTTTAGGCTGAGCTTACAGTTTTTTGCGCATTTTGAAGTAAAATTTTTAGAAATATAGCAGTTCAGTATACAATACACCCTGCATTTTCCATATAGGGGTGTTCAAAATATTAAAAATAATAAAATTACTTTTTTTTTTTTTTTTTTTTTTTAATTTATAAAATTGTTCGTATAGTAATAAATTAAATCACTAAAACTATATATTTTTGAAATTAGTTAAAAATTGTCTACCGTATGAAATTGTACTGGGGTTTTTCATCTGGGTAAGAGGTTTAAAAATATATGGAGGAATTAAGATAAGGAGAAACATTTCTTATGGGACTTTATTTGAAAAAGTGAATTACTAAAATAGGGAAGGTAAGTTTCCTCAGCCTTCAATTAACGCTAAAAGCAATAGGGATCGAACTGAACTTAGCGATTATACATAAAGTGAATTTAGTCAAAAAGAGAGGCGATGCGTGCCTTGGCATATTTATCTATTTCTTTTTAATTATTTTACAAATATAGAACTTTTGCTGCAGCACCACCATCTTAAGTGTTCCCCTTTTGATAACCTTTTCAATACACGAAGATAATTCTAAACGTTCTCCAACCCAGTGTTTTTTTGTTTGTTTAAACATCCTAAAAGATTGTGAGTTTTTTGAGTCCCCTGCCTCTCGTCAGAGGTTTTACATTGAACATAATTCTCCTTACCTCTAACATACATAAAAAATCAGGTAGAAAATCAGCGTAAAATTACATTGAGAAATCCTATTCCTATCTAAAATCTTAAATTTAGTGAGTTACTTAAAATTATGTCCCTGTTCAGTGTTATATTTAGTTAGACTTTTTTTAAGCTTTGTATAGATTTAGCAATCCTAATAATAAATAAAAGATTTCTTCAAAACAAAAAATATAAGTACATATTTTACCCTTAAATTTACAGAAATTATTGTAAATGTAGCAAAGTGATGTCCTGAAAGATTAATGCCTTATTTTTATCGATATTTAGGTAGTAACTATATACATAAAAACTGAAAGATATATAAATAGTTTATCGTATAAATATTCCTTTACGATAGAGACAAATGTGTCCCTAGCATTAAATAATGTAAATCAAAATGTCTATATTTATTGCTTGTTATTTCTAATTTAATTGGATCTACGGTTCTATTGTGTATGTGAATAGTATAGATATAACAAAGGGATAGGGAACGGCCTCGAGCTGTCAACTCCCACGCGCTGACCTAGTTCGGTTAGCAAGCAACAGAGGGCGCTAATACCTCTACTCCATCGTACAATATCGACCGGGTGGGAGTGACGTTCTCCAGCAACAATGGATTCCTCGGAAAAAATAGGGAAACAAAAAAGGAACGGTTAGGGACACGAGAGGAAATATCTAAAACATTAATTAGAATTGGTGCCTGCTTTATTCTACTCTGTATACTACTAATATATCTAAAAAGGTACATTAAAAGCCTAAAGAATAGGTGCATTTAGGTATCTGGCTACGTGTTTAAGAAAATACGATCAATAAGATACTCTAAGAGGTCTAAAAAAGAGGGATATACATATATAGGTTACGGTTAAGATAACACTACTCTAAAAATACGATAAGTCTCTAATATATGATCTACTGAAGCTGATGCGTTGTGCCTCCCTATGAAGATTGGGTCCAGGAACGAGCTTTTGTTTCAAATAAAAATGGCTAGCACTCTCTGGGGTGGTTCTTCTTTCTCTTCTTCTAGTTCGTGGTAGTAGCAAGGGTCCCCAGCTCTGGTCATGTCCCGCATCAGCAGTAACTGTAAAATCGTACTGCTGTGACAGGACAATATCAGAGCCGGAGACCTCGGATGGCGGCGACAGCAGGAGAGCAGGGTGACATGATGTGGTGTATATGCGGCGGACGGATGAAGCGGACGCGCCGCGACGCGACTAGGACGACGACTGAGGGGCGTCGAGGGCGCTGCGCGTTCCACCCCGTGGGCGACCGAAGGGCGCCATAGCAACGGGCGCGCCCGACGTTTGTAGCTGTTGCGTCGTCTCGGTCTCTTTACTCTGTATACCGGGTGTTTTCGTGGAGAAGGATTCACGGCCGGAAATTTTTGATTGGTTTTTAGATATTTTTCTAGATATTTTAAATATTTTTTCTGAAATTCGGGTTATAATGGATACATATATACAGAGGTTACTGGTACATGAGTCCTGTTCCTATTAAAATAATATGTTTCTTTTTTAAATTGCCATTATTCGATATTTTAACATATTTATAACCATTACTAGCGTGTACTTGCGACTTCGTTCGCGTCAGATTAATCATTTGTAATGGTGATGATAAAGCAAAGCAAAATTTCCATTAACATACAAACTGGAGCAGAATCGTGGTTAGTAATTTACCCAACTTTTTGGATCAATGACCAGATTTTAGAAACACCCTGTATACATTTAAAAATCTTAAAATATGTAAAAACAAAATAAAATATACATGTTTTTTTTTATATTTATTTAATTTTTGTACTGTTTTTAAATGTAAAATGCAATATTTGAGTGGTGGTTTCCCTTGCTGGAACTGGAATTTCAGAAAAAGTACTCTATCGAACCTCTACACCCAAGGAATCAACCTGTATGCAAAAATTGAGTTTTTTACGTTGAGTGGTTTGAGCGGGATCATGATTAATCAGTGAGTCAGTCCCTTGGATTTTATATATTTATTATATAGATGTCCCCGATTTTTTTCTTTACAAGGAAAATTTTTTTATTGTTGACATTCTGAGGAGATACATTCTTCAATAAAAATGTTCGCTTGTTCTAAAATGGATTATTCGTTTATACTTTTCAAACTTCCATACCGTTTTAGAGAGAGAAATTACACAAACGTGAAAATATGGTCCTTTAAATCAAAAGGCGGTTCTATTGGTAATATAATTTCGATTCTATTCTTTGATAAACGTTGGCTATTAATTTTCATAGGGCATCCTTATTTTTTGCTGTTGGTTTGGGTGAACTATAACACCCTTTTCATTGCTTGATATGAATTAAATAAATTTTGTACTTCTTTAGCTTGTTTTAAAACAGCAAAAAGGGAAAAAAATCAACTATGTATATTTTCATGTTTTTAATTTCTCTAAAATTGTATGGAAATTTTTGAAAAGTGTGAACGGAATTAACCATTTTAAAAAAAAAAAAAAAAATGCATTTTCTTAAAATGTCAATAATAAAAGTTTTCCTCAACCAAATGCAATCCCTTGGACATGCAGCTTCTTAAATTTAAACTTAATTGGTATTAGCAAATTGAAATGTTTTAAACTATAATAGTGTTTTATGAAATGACATTATTAGAATGCATCCAACTTTTGACATTTTCACTTGTATGGTTTATTTAATTATAACATGCATGTTCATAACAACAATTTTGACTCAAATACCAAGTGTGTGGTGCCAAATTTTTCGTAAAAATACTTTCCAAATACAAAAAAAATTTATTACAATTTAAAATGCAATTTTTTTTTTTTAATGAAGTTATTAAAATTAATTGGTTTTATCATATGCATGGATAACATAGCCACTCTAGATGGAAATTTAAAATACGATTTTTTTTTAAGCGAAATTGGTGTTGTCATATTCGGAATGTCATTTTCAATCAGATAAAGTAAAGAAATATACTGAGGGTTATACATTTTAAAAATCAAAGTTGTAGTCATTTCCAATTGAAACAGAATGACCGAAAACTAATGAATACGTCAATCAGTCCTAATTTATGTCATATTCTAACATACTTAATCTCGTTTTTTAAATGAAAAAATAAGGGGTGAGCCACTTTTAGAAAAAAAAAAAAAAAAAAAAAAAAAACTTTATTGTTTTTTAATAGTTCGTTGTTTTATTTTAAAAAAAAAAAAAAAAAAAAAAAAAAAAAAAAAAAAAAAAAAAAAATACTTTTTTTTAGCTTTTTGTGTTTCTTAATTGTGACTTGTAAATTAGCATTTTTTGTGCAGAAAGTTCTCAAGAAAATTTTTATCCCTCAGAATGAATTTTCCAATTTCAGAATCCAACTGTAGATGGCATTGCA